>NC_045556.1:29541913-29701678 GCF_009769535.1 Thamnophis elegans
CACTGATAGGTAGTGTAGCTAGCTAGCTAGCTAGCTAGGGAGACAGACAGACAGACAGACAGACAGACAGACAGACAGACAGACAGATAGACATAGCAATAGCCCTTAGACTTATATCCCACTTCACAGTGCTTTCCAGCCCTCTCTAAGCAGTTTACAGAGTAAGCCTCTTGCCCCCCACCTCAGAAGGACGGAAGGCTGAGTCAACCTTCAGCTGGTCAGGATCAAACTGATGGCAGTCAGCAGAGTTAGCCTGCCATACTGCGTTCTGACCACTGTGCCACCACCCACGGCTTGTCTAGCGGCCATTCAGCGCACGCTGGGGGGGGGGCAGTTGTAAACACAAATGAACGGATACATTCCCTGGCCACCATACCTGCAACCTACCTGTCGTTAAGCAGAGCCGGTTATAAGTCGAGGAATATTTGTACCCACAAGCGAGCTACCGAATCAGGCCCCGACGGTTGTGTGTCACAACCAAAATGGTTATTATTTAGGAATGGGTCACGCTGGTTTTGGCGGCCTTGCCTGGGGCGGGGGGGGGGGAATTGAGTTACCATCTATCCAAAGTGTTTGCTCAGCAAGACCTCGGTCTCCATGGGTGTGTGTTTGTGTGTGTCTGTGTGTGTATGTATCAAAGTGTTTTCAGGCAGCACCGGGACCAGAAGAAGTTAGGCCTCTTCTCTTCACATGCCCTGTCCCCATAAACCCCTCTTCAAAGGCTTCCAGATAATCCCTGGCATTTTTAGCGGGTCAAGGAGAAGGATCTCTAAGACATCAAGATCACAACAGATGTCCCAGTCGGTAGAGATCAATGTTCTGTCTGCAGCTCCCTCTTCGTTGTGTCTTTCTTGGTGTCACGCATGCTTTCTAACCAGCTGGAGGCTGTGAGAGAGATTTCTGAAGCATCTCCAGTCTAAATTAGGCACTCAGATAATTACATAGAATAACAGAGTTGGAAGGGACCTTAGAGGTCTTCTAGTCCAACTCCCTGCTCAGGCAGGAACCCCCCCCCCTATGCCATTCCAGGACAAATGGCTGTCTAGTCTCTCCTTGAAAACCTCCAGTGATGGAGCGCCCATGAGGCAAGCTGTTCCACTGGTTATTTATCCTCACTGTCGGGAAATTTCTCCTTACTTCCAGGTTGCTTCTCTCCTGGATTAGTTTCCATCCATTGCTTCTTCTCCTGCCTTCTGGTGCTTTGCAGAATGAGGGGGTCCCCCTCTTCTTTGTGGCAGCCCCTCAAATATTGGAAGATCGCTATCATGCCACCCCTAATTCTTCAGCAGCCTTTAACACAGGGATGTCAAAGTCAAGGCCTGCGGGCTGGATCCGGCCCACGGGGTGCTTATATCTGGCCCATAAGGCTGCCCTGCAAACAGCAAAGGGCCGGCCCACGCACCAATGAAAATGGAGCTCCATTTTTGCTGGCAGATGGTTGCAGGAGGCTGTTGCAGCAGAAAACGGAGCTTGTGAGCCCATTTTCACTGGCAGAGGGTTGCAGGAGGCTGTTGCAGCAGAAAACAGAGCTTGGGAGTCCATTTTCACTGGCAGTGCGCTCGGGCTGCCACAGGTGTCCCCAACACGAATGATGCCGAGCTGGCCATGCTCATCCTGGCCACCCCCATCCTGGCCCCCTGAAGTCCAACACAACCCTGATGCCGACCTCAATGAGATCGAATTTGACACCTCTGCTTTAAGACGATGCTGTGATGATTGTTCTGTCCCACTCACCCACACGTAATAGTGGCTTAGGGGTTTTACTCCTCTTCCCCAGCAGTTTCCGTCACCAAAAACCCAGAACTGCCCCGATTACACCCCGCCAAGAGCAGACCAAGGCTAGTCCATGGAGCAATGGCCAGTGACTTCACACTGAGCCTGAGGACACCGATAAACCTCCAAGTGGCCTCAACGACTCTCTAAAAGGATGCAAATGACCAGCTCCCTGCAAGGAGCGTAAATCCTTCCATTCCCCACCAATCATCCAGTCGGAGCTGAAGAAGCTTCCTGGATGAGGAGCGAAATGTCTTCAAAGAAAAACCAGAAAGTCCAGTTGCCTCTTGAAAAAGCACCTTTGGGACAACCATGACCTGGAGGACTTGAGGTTCTCCATAGACATTTAGGGATGGTCAATAAAAGCCACCTGGACTGATTTTATTCTAGTGCCTTTGAATCTGTACAGTTAGGAAAAGGACCGAGGTACTCCAATTTATCAATGGTATTAATGAATGATTAACATTGATTGCAGCGCCGTTTGGATGCAAGTCAATACTATAAAATATGCCATTCAAATTTCTTCTCACGGGGGAGACTTCATGACAAGCCTGATTTCTTGAAGCTGGATTATTGCGTCAATTATATATATAATTATATATAACTCAAGGGGGTAGGAGCGATATTCCCATATGTGTTTCAATCACTGAGCCAACGGATTGAACCGGAGTGAACTGGATTTTTGCTGCATAGCCCGATCACATTACATAAGAACAATTTGGCTACTTTATGTCCTTAGATTCGATTTGATTTGATTAGATTAACAAAGTTGGAAGGGAGCTTACAGGTCATCTAGTCCAACCCTCCACCCAAGCAGGAGACCCCTACACCAATTCTGACAGGTGGCAGTCCAGTCTCTTCTTGGAAACCTCCAGGGAAGAAGCTCCCACAACTTCTTAAAGCCAACTTCTGTTCCATGGGTTGATTGTTCTCCCTGTCAGAAAATTCCTCCTTATTTCCAGGATGAATCAATCAATCAGAATAGAGATGGAAGGGACCTTGTAGGTCATCTAGTCTAACCCCCTACCCAAGCAGAAGACCCTACACCATTTCTGACAGATGGCAGTCCAGTATCTTTTTGAAAGCCTCCAGTGATGAAGCTCCCACAACTTCTGAAGGCGACTTCTGTTCCAAGGGTTGATTGTTCTCAGTGTTAGAAAATTCCTCCTTATTTCCAGGTTGAATCTCTCCTTGGTCAGTTTCCATCCATTATTCCTTGTCTGGCCTTCAGGTGCTTTGGACAATAGCTTGACCCTTCCTCCTCTCTGGGGCAGCCCCTCAAATATTGGAAGACTGCTATCCTGTCTCCCCTGGTCCTTCTCTTCCCTAGACTAGTCATGCCCAGTTCCTGCAGCCGTTCATCATATGTTTTAGCCTCCAGTCCCCTAATCATCCTGGTTGCTCTTCTCTGTGCTCTTTCTAGATTCTCAATATCCTTTACAGATTAACAGAGTTGGAAGGAACCTTACTGGTCATCTAGTCCAACCCCCCACTCAAGCAGAAGATCCTACACCATTTCTGACAGAGGGCAGTCCAGTCTCTTCTTGGAAGCTTCCAGAGATGAAGCTCCCACAACTTCTGAAGGCAACTTCTGTTGATGGTTCTCACTGTCAGGAAATTCTTCCTTATTTCCAGGTTGAATCTCTCCTTGGTCAGTTTCCATCCATTGTTCCTTGTCTGGCCTTCAGATGCTTTGGAAAACAGCTTGACACCCCCTCCTCTCTGGGGCAGCCCCTCAAATATTGGGGCACATTTCCTTCCTGGAGTCTGTGCTAACGTTGAATGTAGAGCACAGAAAGTCACCATCTGGAGTGTCCTTTTGTGCTTCCGACCATCTCCTCAAGCTCCTACGAAGTTAGAATCAGGGGGGAAGGCGTTGACTTCCTCTGCAGATGAATGGCAAGGCGCTTTGTGAACAAAATGCAGCATAATTTCCCTTTCATTTCCGTGGGAGAAGAGCACGCTCCACTTTTTCTAAGGAGGGTAGTAGAAAATTTAGCAAGGTTTTATTTTATTTTTTAAATCTTTTTATTCATTGAGGAATATTCAGCCACCGCCTTTGTTCGGCTTTCACCCTGCTTCCCTTGGAAAACGGAGAGAATTTCATTCATGCTGTGCGTGGTTTCCACCATGGGGAACCAACCCCTGCTTGCCCATGCAAAGAGTGACTTCCCTTCCTATTAATATGCCTCCATGCTGAATAAACGCAGCCACTGAATCATTCCCAATTCCGTGGGTGCTAAGATTCCCCCACAATATTCCCCGCTATGTTAGAGGAATGAGTCAGAGGCTTTGAGGACGTCTGTAACAAAATGCTGCTGGATGCATATTTGCTAGGATCATCGTGCTTGAGGTGAGAAAAAAAAATTAATATAAAGGGAAGGGAAATCAGAATAGAATAGAATGGAGAAAAATGCATAATAGAATAGGAAAAATGCATAATAGACTAGACTAGAATAGAATAGAATGGAGAAAAATGCATAATAGAATAGAATAGAATAGAATAGAATAGAATAGAATAGAATAGAATAGAAGTTTTAAAGAAGATGTTGGATAGTTTTTTGTCTGAAATGGCATAAGGTTTCCTGCTAGGCAGGGGGTTGGACTAGAAGACCTCCAAGGTCCCTTCCAACTCTGCTATTATATTGTATATATGACAAGAACAGAATATAGAAAAGAATAGAACAGAGTAGAATAGAATAGAGTAGAAAAAGCGGTAGAAGTGATGTGTCAGTGCCTGGAGGCTGTCAGGATCTGGATGGGAATGAACAAGCTTGCACTCAATCCCGACAAGACTGAGTGGCTATTGATGCTCCCTCCCAAAGATTGGCTATGTACTCCATCTCTCAGGCTGGGGGGTGAAATTATACGCCCCTCAGAAAGGGTTCACAATTTGGGAGTCCTCCTGGACCCACAGCTGACTTTAGAACAGCATTTGTCAGCTGTGACCAGGGGGGCATTTGCCTAGGTTTGCCTGGTGCACCAACTGCGACCCTACCTGGACCGGGAGGCCCTTCGAATAGTCACTCACGCCCTTGTGACCTCAAGACTGGACTACTGTAATGTGCTCTACATGGGGATGCCCTTGAAGAGTATTCAGAGACTTCAGCTTGTCCAGAACGCAGCCGCGCGAGCGATTGTGGGTGCACCCCGGTACACTCACGTGACACCTATCCTCCGTGAGCTGCACTGGCTGCCTATTGGGCTCCGGACACGCTTCAAGGTGCTAGTCATTACTTTTAAAGCCCTACATGGTATCGGACCTGGGTACTTGAGAGACCGCCCCCTGCCAATTACCTCCCTAAGACTGATTAGATCCCACAGATTAGGCCTCCTCCGGATTCCATCTGCCAGCCAGTGCCGACTGGCAACCCCTCGCGGGAGGGCCTTCTCTGTGGCTGCTCCGGCTCTCTGGAACGATCTCCCCATAGAGATCCGGACCCTCACCACCCTCCAGGCTTTCCACAAAGCCATGAAGACCTGGTTGTTCCAGCAGGCCTGGGGCTGATGGATTTCCAGCCCCACTCGAAATGTTGTGACTGTTGTTGTTTTTACTCTGTTTGTCTTTTGTCCTATTTGTACCCCCTTCCCCCGCCCCCTTGGTTGTTAGCTGCCCCGAGTCCCTCGGGAGTGGGGCAGCATACAAATTAAATAAACATTCCAAACAAACATTCCAAAAACTGTGCAATAGAATAGAATATAGAATAGAATAGAAAAACTGCATAATAGAATAGAATAGAATAGAATAGAAAAACTGCATAATAGAATAGAATAGAATAGAATAGAAAAACTGCATAATAGAATAGAATATAGAATAGAATAGAAAAAATTCATAGTAGAATAGAATAGAAAAACTGCATAATAGAATAGAATATAGAATAGAATAGAATAGAAAAATGCATAATAGAATAAAATATAGAATAGAATAGAATAGAAAAATGCATAATAGAATAGAATAGAAAAAATGCATAAAAGAACAGAAAATAGAATAGAATAGAATAGAAAAACCTGCATAATAGAATAGAAAAATGCAGGAATAGAATAGAATAGGAATTAATAGAATAGAAATTAATAGAATAGAAATTAATAGAATAGAATGAATTAGAGTAGAGTAGAGTAGAGTAGAGTAGAACAGAACAGAACAGAACAGAACTGAATAGAATAGAAGCCTTCTCCAAAACGTGGGCAGGGCAGAGCGCTGGAGAGATTTCTTAAGCCCGAATCTCTTCCGCCTGAGCTCTGGCATGCTTTGCATTGAAGAACAGGAATAGAGCGAACTTCGCTTTGATCCGGCCTTCACTGGATCCATCAATGGGAAGCCACAGCAGGTGGGGGGGAAACACACTCTTCCAGAAAAGAGACGAAGATCCTTGGCACGGCTGCAGAGGTAAACACAGGAACATGCAAGAAATTGCACGTCGCTCTTGAAAGGAAGGGAAGCAAACCCATCTTGTCCATTAAGATGTGACAGGTAGCAGCAGAAAAAAGACTTCTGCTTTCTTCTTTTTCCTCCTCTGCGACTGCTGGCTGCCTGTGTTTGTGTGTCCCCACGGGCATTTGTGGGTCTTTTTACCCACACTCGAATCCTTAAAAGAAGAAAAGCAGAATGTTAATCTAGGGAAGAGAAGGACCAGGGGAGACAGGAGAGCAGTCTTCCAATATTTTAGTAGCTGCCCCAGAGAGGAGGGGGTCAAGCTATTTTCCAAAGCCCCTAAGAGCCAGAGGAGGAATAATTGATGGAAACTGAATGAGAGATTCAACCTGGAAATAAGGAGGGATTTTCTGACAGTGAGAACAGTCAGCCAATGTTGCCTTCAGAAATTGTGGCAGCTTCATCGCTGGAAACTTTCAAGAAGAGTTTGGACTGCCACAACAGTGTAGGGTCTTCTGCTTGGGTTGGATTAGATGATCTCCTAAGGCCCCTTCCGACTCTGTTAATTTATAAAGGATATTGAGACTCTCGAAAGAGTGCAGAGAAGACCAACCAGGATGATGAGGGGACTGGAAACTAAAACATATGATGAATGGTTGCAGAAACTGGACATGGCTAATTGAAGAGAAGGATCAGGGGAGACAGGATATCAGTCTTCTAATATTTGAGGGGCTGCCCCAGAGAGGAGGGGGTCAAGCTATTTTCCAAAGCACCCGAAGGCCAGACAAGGAATAATGGATAGAAACTGACCAAGGAGAGATTCAACTAAGAAATGAGGAACTTTCTGACAGTGAGAACAATCCACCCATGGAACAGACGTTGCCTTCAGAAGTTGTGAGAGCTTCATCACTGGAGGCTTCCAAGAAGAGACTGGACTGCCATCTGTCAGAAATGGTGCAGAGTCTCCTGCTTGGGGAAGGGGGTTGGACTAGATGACCTAGGAGGCACTTTCCAATTCTGTTAATCTGAATCTGTCTAAGATGATCCAAGGCCTGGAGATTAAAACCTAGGAAGAACGGTTGCAGGAATTGGGCATGGCTAGTCTAATGAAGAGAAGGACCAGGGGAGACAAATAGCAGTCTTCTAATTCTTGAAGTGCTGCCCCAGAGAGGAGGGGGTCAAGCAATTCTCCAAAGCACCCAAAGGCTAGACAAGGAATAATGGGTGGAAACTGACCAAGGAGAGATTCAACCCTGAAATAAGGAGGAACTTTCTGACGGTGAGAACAATCCACCCATGGAACAGAGGATGCCTTCAGAAGTTGTGAGAGCTTCATCACTGGAGGCTTCATCACTGGAGGATTCCAAGTCATCAGTGGATAGGCATAGGATCTCCTGCGTGAGCGGGGGAGGTGGGTTGCACTAGATGACCTACAAGGTCCCTTCCAACTCTGTTAATCTGTTACCTGTTAAAAGCAGCTTCATTTGCTCATCCAGCATCTCCAAAGCACAGGTCCCGCAGAGAAGAAAGATCCCAGCCTTTCCCATCCATATTTGAGCAAGGGACAAATTCATATCCAAATCGTTATTGGGTCAACAGACCCGCCTTTTGTTCTGCTTGGCTGCTATCTCAAGGCAGGTGGGTAGAGCCCATCATGAGCTTCTCCCGGGCGAGGCTGTGAATCGGGGGCAAGCCTGACTGGCACCTTCCCTGAAACTGCAGAAGTCCTGCCAGGAATGCTACTAAAGGGAAAACAAGGCTGTGCAAATTTTCTCAAGAGGCATCCAAACTTCTTTTTTTTGAAGACGTTTCGTTTCTCGTCTGAGCAGCTTCCTCAGCTCAGAGCTGAAGAAGCTCCTTGGATGGGAAGCAAAACGTCTTCAAAAGGGGGGAAAATATCAGAAAGTCGAGTTGTCTCCTGAAAAAGCATCTTTGGAGCAACCATGACCTGGAAGACTGAGAAGCTCCGTAGACAATGCTTGGTTTTTGATTCACAGGACCTTCAGCCCTCAACCCTCTTCTTCATCAAAGATGTTGAGACTCTGGAAAGAGTGCAGAGAAGAGCAACAAAGAGGATTAGGGGACTGGAGGCTCAAACATATGAAGAACGTTTGCAGGAATGTCTTGTTGAATGAAAAGAAGGACTAGGGGAGACATGATAGCAGTGATCCAATATCTCAGGGATCAAAGAAGAAGAGGTCAAGCTATTTGTCAGGCCTGAAATTATAGTCCTTTTAGAATTTTGGCCTGCCATACTTTATCTTATTTCATTATGCTGTTTCATTAGTATAGTTGATGGGAGGGGGGAATAGACAGGAGTAGGATTGTGGAATGTATTGTTTTCATTCTTTTCTAGAAGCCAAAGTCATCTTTTGTCTCCGCACTTTTACACCTGACCGGAAGCAGCTGGGCGGAGATGCCAGCGTGGAAGAAGAAAATTGGATCATGTGATGGATTGTGGGTGTGGGGACAAGATCATGAACTTTTAACTGGGTGGAATTCTGATGTAATTTCCAGAATTGGGATTAACACAGATGTGCTAAGATTTCTGCTTTATTAAATTGGAACTTTAAGGATTGTTTTGCCTTGGACTCTGATTTAATTCTACATGATACTTGGAATGCTGACACTATTCTCCAAAGCCCCTGAGTGCAGGACAAGAAGCAATGGGTGGAAATTGATCAAGGAGAGAAGCAGCTTAGGACCAAGGAGAAATTTCCTGACAGAACAATTAACCAGTGGAATAACTTTCCTCCAGAAGTTGTGAATGCTCCAACACTGGATGTTTTTAAGAAGAGATTGGATAATGCTTTGTCTGAAATGCTATAGGCTTTCCTGCCTTAAGCAGGGAGTTGAACTAGAAGACCTCCAAGGTCCCTTCCAACTCTGCTATTCTGTTATTCTGATGTTTCTTGCGATGCAAGAAACACAATTGTTGATGATTAGGAAAATGGTAGATGGTATTCAGTGGCAGCTGTGCGGAGCTCTGCCCACCTGCCCTGACGTAATGCACGAGCACTGCACATGCACAGACAAGGCACGTGCGCTCACATTTCCAAACTGGAAGAGAAGATAAGTGAATCCCACCTCTGGTCAGAGGGGGTTGGACTAGATGACCTACAAGGTCCCTTCCAACTCTAAGATTGATTGGATTGAAGGGAATGTAATTTTGTTGTTACCATAAACCAATATTCATCTGTTACTGGTTTTAGATTTGCAATCGAAGGGACCACACAGCTTCTCCTATTCTCTTCCTAATCCTAATCCAGAGAATGGAAATATCTTTTTCCAATTAAATGCTGCTTAGGGTTTGGCCCGTACTCTAAGCAGTGGTCATCCTGAGCAGTTAATGAGCATTATAACATTAGTTTGTTTCCATAAAACCTGGTTAAGATTAATAACTGCTTCTCTCTTCTTCTCTTACGAAAACGTTCTCCACCTTGGCTTCTTGCAAATGAGAAAGCCCCACAAATATTTGTTAAACTGCTTTTTATTAAAGCACATAGCTGTGCAACTGGAAAGACAAGCCACTCCCAGAGAGGTTAGGAATGTTTTAAATAGTTTTTTTAAAAAACAAAATTTTTTTTTTCCAGACGAAGGCTCTAAATTGAAGTGGGAGAAAAATGCATTCAGGATGAGGGGAGGGGGTGAACTCAACCCGAGCTCTGCTTGGCACTATATATATGGCTTAGTGGTTAACACATCTGCCTAATATGTAATACAGCCCAGGTTCGAAATCCCAGTAAGGGTATGGCTAGATGATGAGAGCTAAATAGCTTGAAATAGATCTATACTAGTCTCCCTTTATTTATTTATTAGCACAAATACAACACACACACACACACACACACACACAAACATATATATATATATATATATATGACGAATGAGACTTTGTCGAAACATCGCCAAGACACTTCCAATTTTACGCGGGAGAAAACCCGAATAACCAAAGACATATATGTCTTTGGTTATTCGGGTTTTCTCCCGCATAAAATTGGAAGTGTGTTGGCGACGTTTCGACAAAGTCTCATTCGTCATCTTCAGGCTTCGTGCCACGAAACGACTTTGTCGAAACGTCACCAAGACACTTCCAATTTTACGTGGGAGAAAACCCGAATAACCAAAGACCTACATACTAACACGCGCGAAAACCTCAGAAAACGTATGTATGTATGTATGTGTGTGTGTGTGTGTGTGTGTGTGTGTGTGTGTGTATATATATATATACACACACACAAAAACAAACATATAAACATAAACATATAAACATATAAACATATAAACATATAAACATATAAACATATAAACATATAAACATATAAACATATAAACATATAAACATATAAACATATAAACATATAAACATATAACATATAAACATATAAACATATAAACATATAAACATATAAACATATAAACATATAAACATATAAACATATAAACATATAAACATATAAACATATAAACATATAAACATATAAACATATAAACATATAAACATATAAACATATAAACATATAAACATATAAACATATAAACATATAAACATATAAACATATAAACATATAAACATATAAACATATAAACATATAAACATATAAACATATTGAATACAGTATGACTATCCTGGCATTTCACGTGCCATAAAAACCAAAGTGAAAGCAAATCATATATATACTACTTAAATAGTGCTAGTGTTGTACAATTACTTTTAACCATCCTATTCATTCTAATACTAAGGTAAGGTAAAGTTTCCCCTTGCACATATGTGCTAGTCGTTCCCGACTCTAGGGGGAGGTGCTCATCTCCCTTTCAAAGCCGAAGAGCCAACGCTGTCCGAAGATGTTTCTGTGGTCATGTGGCCGGCATGACTCAACGGCGAAGGTGCATGGAACGCTCTTCCCTTCCCAGCGAAGGTGGTTGCTATTTTTCTACGTGCATTTTTTACCTGCTTTCGAACTGCTAGGTTGGCAGAAGCTGGGAGAAGTAGCGGGAGCTCACTCTGTTATGCTGCACTAGGGATTTGAACCACCGAACTGCCGACCTTTCTGATCGACAAGCTCAGCGTCTTAGCCACTGAGCCACCGATACAACCGATATATAGTATCTCATTCCAGGTCCACCTAACCAAATTTTTTCTTACTTCCACCTCGTTGTTCTAACTATTGATAGAATCTGTTCCATGTGTCATAATGTTTTGTTTGTCTTTTATTTTTAACGTTAGTCTTTCTATTTCTGCACAGACTAGTATCTTCCTTATTATCTCCTCCTCTGAAGGGGTGTTTTCACTCTTCCACTGCTGTGCATACACCATTCTTGCTGCGACCAGGATGTGTATTATTAGGCATATTGTCCCTTTATCATAACCATCTGTTATAATCTATATATATAAAAGCGAAATACCACTGATGCATCATCACGAAACCTCCAGAACCATAAAGCTTACAAATGTGAAATTTGGCACGTATGTTCCTCTTGGCTTCTAGGTGCTCGCCAAGAAAGGATTTTCGGAAATGACCATCAGATCATTAGTATTTCTTATATTATTATTAACACGCCCTGATGCTAAGGAGTTAGACGTTCTACTACTCCTCCCCACCTGAAGAGAACTCCAACTGCCATGGGCATGGGCATGGGTAGTGCATGACTCATTCACCTTGCAGGCTGGGAGTTTAGACATTCTACTCGCCCTCCCCACCTGAAAAACTCTGATGCTCAGGAGACTGAGGGAAAGAAGGTAATAAGATAGGAGAGGCCTCTGTGGGGGAAGCCTGAATAGAGAAGGAGAGAGGAGAGGGTCAATGTGGCCAACCTGAGGAAGAGAAGGGGAGAGGAGGGGCTTCTGTGGGGAAAGCCTGAGGGAGAGAAGGGGAGAGGAGAGGGATCAATGGGGCCAGCCTGAGGGAAAGAAGGGGAGAGGAGAGGCTTCTGTGGGGAAAGCCTGAGGGAGAGAAGGGGAGAGGAGAGGAGAGGCTTCTGTGGGGAAAGCCTGAGGAAGAGAAGGGGAGAGGAGAGGGATCAATGGGGCCAGCCTGAGGGAAAGAAGGGGAGAGGAGAGGCTTCTGTGGGGAAAGCCTGAGGGAGAGAAGGGGAGAGGACAGGATCAGTGGCCAACCTGAGGGAGAGAAGGGGAGAGGAGAGGGATCAATGGGGCCAGCCTGAGGGAGAGAAGGAGAGAGGAGAAGCTTCTGTGGGGAAAGCCTGAGGAAGAGGGGAGAGGAGAGGCTTCCGTGGGGAAAGCCTGAGGGAGAGAAGGGGAGAGGACAGGATCAGTGGCCAACCTGAGGGAGAGAAGGGGAGAGGAGAGAGCTCAATGGGGCCAGCCTGAGGGAGAGGAGAGAGGAGAAGCTTCTGTGGGGAAAGCCTGAGGAAGAGAAGGGGAGAGGAGAGGCTTCCATGGGGAAAGCCTGAGGGAGAGAAGGGGAGAGGACAGGATCAGTGGCCAACCTGAGGGAGAGAAGGGGAGAGGAGAGGGATCAATGGGGCCAGCCTGAGGGAGAGAAGGAGAGAGGAGAAGCTTCTGTGGGGAAAGCCTGAGGAAGAGAAGGGGAGAGGAGAGGCTTATGTGGGGAAAGCCTGAGGGAGAGAAGGGGAGAGGACAGGATCAGTGGCCAACCTGAGGGAGAGAAGGGGAGAGGAGAGGGATCAATGGGGCCAGCCTGAGGGAGAGAAGGAGAGAGGAGAAGCTTCTGTGGGGAAAGCCTGAGGAAGAGAAGGGGAGAGGAGAGGCTTCTGTGGGGAAAGCCTGAGGGAGAGAAGGGGAGAGGACAGGATCAGTGGCCAACCTGAGGGAGAGAAGGGGAGAGGAGAGGGATCAATGGGGCCAGCCTGAGGGAGAGAAGGAGAGAAGAGAAGCTTCTGTGGGGAAAGCCTGAGGAAGAGAAGGGGAGAGGAGAGGCTTCTGTGGGGAAAGCCTGAGAGGCTTCCGTGGGGAAAGCCTGAGGGAGAGAAGGGGAGAGGACAGGATCAGTGGCCAACCTGAGGGAGAGAAGGGGAGAGGAGAGAGCTCAATGGGGCCAGCCTGAGGGAGAGAAGGAGAGAGGAGAAGCTTCTGTGGGGAAAGCCTGAGGAAGAGAAGGGAGAGGAGAAGCTTCCATGGGGAAAGCCTGAGGGAGAGAAGGGGAGAGGAGAAGCTTCCGTGGGGAAAGCCTGAGGGAGAGAAGGGGAGAGGAGAAGCTTCCGTGGGGCCAGCCTGAGGGAGAGAAGGGGAGAGGAGAAGCTTCCGTGGGGAAAGCCTGAGGGAGAGAAGGGGAGAGGACAGGATCAGTGGCCAACCTGAGGGAGAGAAGGGGAGAGGAGAGAGATCAATGGGGCCAGCCTGAGGGAGAGGAGAGAGGAGAAGCTTCTGTGGGGAAAGCCTGAGGGAGAGAAGGGGAGAGGACAGGAGCAGTGGCCAACCTGAGGGCGGGAAGGGGAGAGGAGAGGGATCAATGGGGTCAGCCTGAGGGAGAGAAGGAGAGAGGAGAAGCTTCTGTGGGGAAAGCCTGAGGAAGAGAAGGGGAGAGGAGAGGGATCAATGGGGTCAGCCTGAGGGAGAGAAGGAGAGAGGAGAGGCTTCTGTGAGGAAAGCCTGAGTGAGAGAATGGGAGAGGAGAGGATCAGTAGCCAACCTGAGGAAGAGAAGAGAAGAGGTAGGGGCTTCTGTGGGGAAAGCCTGAGAGAGAGAAGGGGAGAGGAGACGAGAGCCTTCTGTGGGGAAAGCCTGAGGGAGACAAGGGGAGGCTGATCATAACTACTCATTAATTTTCAAGCTGTAAATATTTATCCAGCCCGATCCCATCGTTTCATAGTGGAGCATGGGTATCCAGCCAGTGCCTAATAGAAATAATTCTGGCTTGAGCTCTATACGTTGCCTAGCCATTTTTTTCTAAGACCATAGAAATTCGTAACCAGAATTTCCTAACTTTTTTACAGGTCCACCACATTCTGGTAGCCCTGCTTGGCACCTTTGTTATACCTTTTGCGATTCGGGGTGCCACTTTGGGGTGGCAAGAGGGGTGGGCCTCAGTTATTGAGTGGGCAGCCAAGGAGTGGGTCGGCTGGACAACCATGGGAAAAAAATGCAGAGATGCCAGCGGCAAAACCTGGACTCTCTGGATTCCTGCTTGTGCATTTTTGTTAAATGCAGCAGCCAAGAGAGGGAAGTTTTTACTTCCCAGCTCAGCTCAATTATTATTGTTGTTATTTTCTTTTACGTACCAGGATGGGCAATAAGGATATTGGTCTGGTCCCATGAACGCTGCAAGGCCAGCAGAAAAACGCTGAGAGAAAAGCAAACTAAACCTTCAGAAATCAATGTTCAAATTACAGAGTGCTTTATGTATTATGGCTAGCTTGATTGCTGCGTAGAGAGAATCTCAAGTGTTTTAAAAGAAGATTGGTAACCTTTTGGAAAAGGAAAAGAAAAAAAAATGAACACCCCGCCTCCCCCCATTTCAGACGGAGCTTACAATTACAGCAAAATAACGTTAGACGATGGGAAGACTTGATCGGAATTTATTTTATTTATTTATTTAGTTTGTCAAACATGTACAAGAGAGCAGGCTTAAATATAAACATGGACATGAGCGAAAGAAATGAATACATACAAATGGGGACAGGTGGACAGGGACGGAAGGCACGCTGGTGCGCTTATGCACACACCCCTTTACAGACCTCTTAGGAATGGGGTGAGGTCCACGGGAGACAGTTTGAGGTTGAAGCTGTGGGGGGGGCGGGTTGAGGATGTAGCAATGGAGTCAGGTAGAGCATTCCAGGCGTTGACCACTCTGATGCTGAAGTCGTGTTTTCTGCAATCGAGTTTGGAGCGGTGAACTTTGAGTTTGTATCAATCGTTTGCCCGAGTATTATTGCAGTTGAAACTGATACAGATAGGATGTTGTAGCAGACAATTTTGTGTACTACGCTTAGGTCAGACCTTAGTCAGCGTAATTCCAGGTTGTCCAAGCCCAAAATTTCGAGCCTGGTGGCATAAGGGATTCTATTGTGAGCAGAGGAGTGGAGGACTCTTCTTGTTAAATACCTCTGGAGCCACTCATCTATATTAATGTCCGATATACAGTTACATTATTCAGAATAACCTCTTAATGTTCAGGGATTAGAGTTTGCCTTAGGCAGGGGTCTGAAAGCTTAAACACTTCAAGAGCTATTTGGACCCGTTTCCCGCAGAGAAGAAAACACCGGGAACCACAGAACCTGGGAGGGCGTGGCCAGCTTAACGCCCTTTCTGCCTCCATGGCCTGCTTGCTGTTCTTGCAGTGCCTTGCGCAGCACACTTAAATGAAGCACACTTTATAATGGGGGCGTCCTCTCCTCCTCCTGGAGCCAATTGCAACATGGAGCATTGGCTGCAACCGGGCTGGGGCAGTGTCTCGGAGCGGAGATCAAGTTGTGTGTCTCCCTGAGCCGCCAAGGTGCGTGCAGCACCAAGGAGCGCCCACAAGATGAGAGGCAAGTCCAGGGGCGCTTTGCTCCCGCTCTGGAAGAAGCGAGTTTCCATCCCTGCTGTCGCCCTTACCTTCTCGGGCCACGCGAGGAGTGACTGGGATAGGAGGGCGAGGGGCGGTGCCAGCCAGCTAACGGGGAGCCACAGCAGGGGGATGAAAGAGCCGCCTGCAGCTCGGGAGATGCCTGTTGCTGACACGTGACCTTATCAAAGGCAGATGGCATTTGGGTTCTTTTTAAAAAAAATATTCAAACCATTTTCTTTCCATAATTATGTACATTCACATCCCAAGCTCTTTCTACATTTTTTTTAAAAAAGCGATATCCAAACGAAGAGGCAAGCAGGGATGCGTGAGACTCTGGGTGAAAATACCCCCCATTGTTATGAACAATAGAACATAGAATAATAGAGTTGAAAGGGACTTCAGAGGTCTTCTAGTCTAACCTCCCTGCTTGAGCAGGAGAACCTGTACTATTTCAGGAAGGAAGGAAGGAAGTTGGAAGGGATCTTGGAGGTCTTCCAGGCCAGCACGCTTCTCAAGCCAGAGAACCTATACCATGGAAGGAAGGAAGGAAGGAAGGAAGGAAGGAAGGAAGGAAGGGAGTTGGAAGGGACCTTGGAGATCTTCTAGTCCAGCCCCTTTCTCACTGGAAAGCCTCCAGTGATGAAGCACCCACCACTTCTACGGGGAAATAGTTTGACTCCCTTTTCTTTGTAGGAGTCTCCCTAATATTGGAAGGTAGCAAAAGTAGCACTTCAACCAAGTGTCCTAGTTGTCCTTTCCTATATATTTTGCAATTTAAGGAAGTTTGCAGACTTCTAGGTGACACTACATAAGCCCTGTCATATGGATTGATGTCATCCAATCCCCCACTGATCATCTGCGTTTCGTTCCAGAAGCAGGACTTTGGCCGTCTGGTCTCCAAATGTCCTCCAACGGAAGAGAGGAATAATTAAATCAATGTTTTTAGCAAACTGGGAGCAGTCTTCCTCACTTCGGATAATATAGTGCAGTTGAAATGTTTTATTTATTAATCAAATTTCTATACGGGCAACCATTTCACAGAATGGTGAGTGCACAGCAATCCGGGAAAATGCTAAAAACATAAAACCATCATTATCGAAATAATAATAATAATAATGAGGAGTAGGGGGAGGAGGAGGAGGAGGAGGAGGAGGAGGAGGAGGAGAAGAAGAAGAAGAAGCTTATTATTATCCATTTTAAGAAGATACTTGGTTGATACCTAGGACGCTTGCAACAACCCGTCAACCATTAGCACCAGTCAATCATAGTGATGCATTTTTGAATGTTCAGTTGACTGAGTTTCATGTTTAATGAATAAAGTATAATCATCATCATCATCATCATCATCATCATCATCTGCAAAAGAAACAGGAAAATACCCTGTTTGTTAAAGTGAAACAGGATGTTTTAAAAATAAAAAGTGAATTCTTATTTGGAGAGGGAAAACAACGCCCGAATAATAATCAGCACCATCTCTTCCTCCTCCTCCTCCTCCTCCTCCTCCTCCTCCTCCTCCTCCTCCTCCCCCTCCTCCTTCTCATCACCATCATGTTTTTCCTATGATTCAGGATCTGCCCAAATACTCAAAAGGGCCATCAAATCGCTCGCTTCTCTTCCAGGTTTCTGGTGCGCATGCATGCGCGATGCTCAGCTGACATGCAGCAGTGCCAGAAACTGGAAGAGCTGGTCTTCCGTTTTCCAGCCTGAGCATGAGCACCAGTCAGCTGATCGTCAAGCAGAAGACTAGCTGGCTGGTGCACATGCGCGCCCCGGAAACCAGAAGTTCATTTTCCGGCATGCGCAACTGTGCATGCCCCCTGGGCAGCTCCTCTTCCAGATTGCATCCCAGTGGAGCACGCACGTGCGTTCCCTTTTCCGCACTCGGTGCTGAAAAGGTTTGCCATCACTGGTATAGGGTCTCCTGCTTGAGCAGGGGGCTGGACTAGAAGACCTCCAAGGTCCCTTCCAGCTCTACTCTGATTCTTCTGATTCTCTCTCTCTCTGTGGGATCTGCTTTCTGTGTGTGGTTGCTTTAGAATTAATGGGATGATTGATGCGCAAAAGAAACATGAGGATAGGAAGGCCTGGTGCCCTCGGAAACATGTTCAATCCATGGGAAAATCTATATAATTTGACTTGCTCCCATCGATTGTACCCACCTTATGGTGAGCAGGCCAAAGGGCCACAGTTAAAGCAGATATTAGTCGGCTTTCTGGCAATGCTTGAGAGACATGTCTTGTCCTCAGAACGCTCACTTAGCAAACCACAGATCAAGATTTAACTTGTCCTCAAATCACCCACTTAGCAAACCACAGTTCAAGATGTAATTTGGTCCCAGTCCTGGCCGGTGGTGGGATTCAAATAATTTAACAATCAGTTCTCTGCCCTAATGATGAGCTGGGTAGGCGGGGTTCGGTGGTCATGTGACTGGGTGGGCATGGCCAAAACTCAATGTCACTCAGGTCGATGGGCGCTTCGCCTTAGCTGTAGCAATGTAATCAGGGTTAACCGGAGGGGCAGTTTCTTTAAGCAGGGCAACAAAGATGAGGCTAGAAACAACACCAGAATCTTTCCTTCCTGCCTTCCATACAGGATTAGCCCTGTAAAGTGGGGAAAAAACAAAAGGAGATTTCTTCCAACAACCGGTTCTCCGAACTGCTTAGAAAGTTGACAACCGGTTCTCCTGAATAGGTGCGAACCGGCTGAATCTCACCACTGGCCCTGGATCAGATTCCTCTTTGTCCATCTTAGGAACAATGTGAAAATGTTCCCGATTGTTTCTCTAATGGAATATTGCAGAAACCATATGATTGCAATCTCAGGAATCAATACCACTGCATTCTCAGTGCCAATATCTCAGAAAACCACGTTTCAAGCTGGTGTGTGGAGAGCAATGGGCACAAAACAACCCAGGATCAGAGAATAAGACAAGTAGGTAAAGAGAAATCGTCTTGATATGTCCTCAAATTCTGTTGGAAAAGCCCCAAAGAACCAGATACTTTGCTCCAAATCTTATCGAAGGAAATGTCTTTTAATAGATACCATAACAATGCATATTTTTCTCTTTCAACTCTTAAGGAACAAAGAGTTTGGTTTTTATCTGTTGAAACCTTATAGACAATCGTTTTATTTCCACTTTGTTTTATCCAGTGTTTCATTGCTTCTGTGGATTTTTTTTCACAGTTTCATGTTTGCCACTAATGATTCGATTTTAGGCGATGTTTTACCATTGATGTAAGCCGGTTCATGCAATGCCCCTTAGCTTGGAGTACACACTGTCAAGGACCCGGGACTACTCACCTCAAACAATCTCAGTGCCAGAGCTTCCTGTAACAACATTGCCAAAAAGACATTCAGAGTTGTTAACCTAATCTTGCAAAGCTTCTTCTCCAAGGAGGCCTGCGGCGTGGCTTCCGAGCGATCCGCCGGCTTCTCCAGTTCCTGGCCCAGCGCCTCCTTGCAGAAGTAGCTGCCGCGCGGCAAAGCGGCCCAAGGCTGGGCGAAGGAGGGGCGGTGGTGGCGGCAGCGGCTGCTTTAAGCGCAGCCTTGTCTCGCAGCTGGGGCTGTTCCGGGCCGCCGGCTGCTGGCACGCACTCCTGCGAGAGCCTCTGCGCAGCGCCGGGAGGCCACGGAGAAGCTTCACTCCGCTTCTCACTCAGCCTTCCCCCAGAGGTGATCTGGGACTTCCAGTGGTGGAGCTTGGAGAAGCAGCGGCTGCAGGCCGGGGCAGCGGGTGGGCAGCGGGATTGCGGGCGGCGGGGCACTTTGCATCACGGGAGCTGCCAAGCGCCCAGGTCTGCAGTAAAGGCGCTTGGCAGCTCCCGCAATGCAAAGTGCCCGTCTCCACAAGAAAGAAGCGAGGGCTTCTCCCACCTGGCTCTTGTAAGGAAACCCCTGGCTAAGCGTTTTATGGCTGGCTGAAATGCGCGGACGTTTCCAGCCACCCACAGGGGGACTAGGAGGGAAGGGGTCGCTCCTCAGGAGTCTATCTAGCCAGCAGCCCCAGGAGACACCCCCCACTGCCCAGAGAAGAATTGGGGCCACCAAAGCTCCCACACCCACCCACCTTTGGGATGCAAGAGACAGCAAGGCTTGCAGCGAAGGGAATCTGGACCCTGGGAAGGTTGGGGAGGGGTGAAGAGCGAGCCTCCTCCTTCTCCCCCACTCCTCTCTCCTCTGAAGCGCGCCCTCCGAAATAACCCGCCCAACGTAAGCGTGCTCAAGAAGACATGATTCACTGCTTCCAGATCAGGAGGCGGGAGAATTAGTGCCTCTTTTGCATCTGAACTTCTTTGCCTTTTAACTCTTTCTTAACTTTTAGAAGGCGAAAAAATCCTTATGCAAAGGAGGCCCTGAGTTCTCTCGCCTCCTGCTTTGGTTAACACTAAGCAGACACCAAGCCACTGTGAGCTGGAATCTGGTAGCAACTATCTTGGCTTTCATTATTTAAAAAAAAATATTTAAATTTCTTTTCTTTTCCTGAGGAGACTGGTGAGGCCTCTCTTGCCTCTAGTGACTGCACGTCCCTGACACACACAAAACTTAGATGTACACCACATTTACACAATACAATGCGATCAGGATCTTCCTGTTCGTTCTAATAGCAATTATCAATCGATACCACTCACCTTATATTATTTCCCGTTCTGTTGTATTTCATTTGGATTTCACCATTCTTAACCCTCTTATTTTACTCATAACTATTATTTTTTGAGTTTTGTTATATTCCTTCACTTATTCTTGTTTCTTTCCTCCATCCACCTATTCCATTTATCCCATATCTGGTAGAATTCTGATTCTTCTTTTCCCTGGATTTCTTCAGTTAGTTTGTCTATTTCAGCACAATCCATAACCTTTCTTATTATTTCATCTTCGCTTGGAGTTAATTTGTTTTTACATTTCTGGGCAAAAGCAATCCTTGCCGCCGTAATTATATGTAGTACTAAATACTGGATTACTTTTTTTGTATTTCGTAGACATTATTCCTAAGAAAAAAACTTCAGGTTTCCATTCTATTTTAACCCCTGTTATTGCCTCCAGCCAATTTTTGATCCTTTTCCAAAAGATTTTAGCCTTGTCACAGGTCCACCATAAATGGTAATATGTTCCTAACCCATCTTAAATTTACCTAGATTCAGAAACACTGATGAGGCCCCATCGATTCACACATGCTTCTTAATCTTGATTCAGCCATGTTTTTTTTTTTTTTTTTTTTTTGTCCTCTGCTGCTGAAATTGTAATTTAATTGTAATTTAATAAATTTATATGCCACCCAATCCCGTAGGACTCCGGGTGGCTTACAACATACAAGACTAAAAGATAAAAAGTTAAAAAAAAAGGAAAGAGAAAACAGATTTAAAAGCAACACACCATACACTCAATCTGGGTGGGGCTTGACCTCGTTCATGAGGTCAACAGCCCCAGGCCTGCCGGAATAGCCAGGTTTTAGTGGCTTTTCGGAAGGCCATGAGAGTGGGAAGGGTCCGGATCTCTGCGGGTAGATCATTCCACAGGGCCGGAGCAGCTACAGAGAAGGCTCTCCCCTGAGGGGTCGTCAGCCAGCATTGTCCGGTCGACGGCACCCAGAGAAGGCCCAACCTGTGAGATCTTATCGGCCGTAGGGAGGTATGTGGCAGGAGGCGGTCTCGCAGATATCCAGGTCCTAGGCCATGTAGGGCTTTAAAGGTGATAACCAGCACCTTGAAGCTCGTTCGGAGACCGATAGGAAGCCAGTGCAGCTCGCGGAGGATAGGTGTAACATGGGTGTATCTAGGTACACCCGATATCACTCGCGCGGCTGCATTCTGGACCAACTGTAGTCTCTGAACACTTTTCAAGGGCAGCCACATGTAGAGCGCATTACAGTAATCAAGCCTTGAGGTGACGAGGGCATGAGTGACCATTTGAAGTACCTCCCAGTCCAGGTAGGGGCGCAACTGGTGCACCAGGCGAACCTGGGCAAAAGCCCCCCTGGTCACAGCCAACAAATGGTGTTCTAGTGTCAGCTGCGAGTCCAGGAGGACACCCAAGTTGCGGACCCTCTCTGAGGGGTGTAAAATTTCACCCCCCAGGCTAAGGGATGGAATATCTGGACTATCCTTGGGGGGCAACATCAATAGCCACTCGGTCTTGTCTGGATTGAGTGCAAGCTTGTTCACTCCCATCCAGACCCTGAGAGCCTCCAGACACTGGCACATCACTTCCACCTCTTCGCTGAGTTGGCACGGGGCGGACAGATACAACTGGGTATCGTCCGCATATTGGTGGTATTTAATCCCGTGCCGGCGAATGATCTCACCCAGTGGCTTCATGTAGATATTAAATAGGAGGGGGGACAGGACCGAGCCCTGCGGCACCCCATATTTAAGGGGCCTAGGGGTCGACCTCTGTCCTCCAACCAACACCGACTGCGACCTGTCCGAGAGGTAAGAGGAGAACCACCGTAAAATGGTGCCTCCCACTCCCACCTCCCCCAGCCGTCGCAGAAGGATACCATGGTCGATGGTATCGAAGGCCGCTGAGAGGTCAAGAAGCACCAGGATAGAGGAATGTCCTCTATCCCTGGCCCGCTAGAGATTATCGGTCAGCGCGACCAAAGCAGTTTCGGTGCAGTAACCAGGCCTGAAACCCGACTGAAAGGGATCTAGATAGTCTGCTTCATCCAAGGTCGGAGTTGAAAGGCCACCACCTTCTCAACAACCTTCCCTACAAAAGGGAGGTTGGAGACTGGACGGTAGTTTTTAAGGATAGCTAGGTCCAGAAAAGGCTTCTTAAGGAGGGGTCTTACCACTGCATCCTTCAGTGGTTGCGGGAAATCTCTTCTAAATTACTAAGAAGGCAGTGTGGCGTTTACTTTACATTCTCTTTGAGGGTTTATTTACTCTATAACAATGCTGTCGCTCTCCATGTCACCAAGCTGTTGACTTAGGTGTCAACTCTCTTCTTGTCTTATCTCTCTGCCCAAAGTCTGCAGAATGATATCTCTTTGCAACACATTTGGAAGGGTGGATTTAGCTTCCTGTGACACTGATGTTGGAAGATGCCCCATATTTGTAAGAAACAAAATACTGCATAAACAGAGGGATGGAATCAAAATCACCTGAAGAGTTAATGCCACTTTATAAAGCCTTGGTAAGGCCACACTTGGAATACGGCATTTAGTTTTGGTTGCCATGATGTAAAAAAGATGTGGAGACTCTGGAAAGAGTGCAGAGAAGAGCAAGAAAGAGGATTAGGGGATTGGAGGCTAAAACATAGGAAGAATGGTTGCAGGAACTGGGTAGGTCTAGTTTAATAGAAAGAAGGACTAGGGGAGACATGATAGCAGTGTTCCAATATCTCTGGGGCTGCCACAAAGAAGAGGGAGTCAAGCTATTCTCCAAAGCACCTGAGGGCAGGACAAGAAGCAATGGGTGGAAACTAATCAAGGAGAGAAGCAACTTAGAACTAAGGAGAAATTTCCTGATAGTTAGAACAATTAATCAGTGGGACAATTTGCCTCCAGAAGTTGTGAATGCTCCAACGCATGGAAGTTTTAAAGAAGAGATTAGATATGCATTTGTCTGAAGTGGTGTAGGGTTTCCTGCCTAAGCAGGGGGTTGGACTAGAAGACCTCCAAGGTCCCTTCCAACTCTCTTATTCTAGCATTCAAAAATATTTCAGGAATTAAAAAAAACTGGAATGTGCAGAAATGGATAGATTAACAGTTAAAATTAAGGAAAAGGAAAGAATACTTTCCTTTTATCAATGGCTAAACAAAAAGAAGAGAAGTTAGAAATATGGAAGCATAAGAGAAGGGCTGATTTTATAAGGAAGATTTATTAAAATGGATAAGCAAACACTACTATTATTATGAGAGCAATATTTAAAATAACAAAGTTGGAAGGGACCTTGGAGGTCTTCTAGTCCAACCCCCTGCTTAGGCAAGAAATCCTACACCACTTCAGACAAATGGTTATCCAACATCTTCTTAAAACATCCAGTGTTGGAGCATTCACAACTTCTGGAGGCAAGTTGGTTAATTGTTCTGTCAGGAAATTTCTCCTTAGTTCTGAGTTGCTTCTTTCCTTGATTAGTTTCCACCCATCACTTCTTGTCCTGCATTTAGATAGTTTGGAGAATAGTTTGACTCCCTCTTCTTTGGGGCAGCCCCTGAGATATTGGAAGACTGCTATCATGTCTCCCCTAGTCCTTCTTTTCATCAGATTAGATATACCAAGATCCTGCAACCATTCTTCATATGTTTTAGTCTCCAGTCCCCTAATCCTCTTTCTTGCTCTTCTCTGCACTCTTTCTAGAGTCTCCACATCTTTTTTACATCGTGGCGACTAAAACTGGATGCCGTATTCCAAGGGTGGCCTTACCAAGGCCTTATAAAGTGGTATTAATGTGATGAATGTTATTGTAAATATTATGATTTTAGTTCTCAAAATTATTTGTATGTAGACAACACACTGTTTATTTGGAAATGGGATTTTTTAAATTATTTAATAGAACTTTTTAAAACATGGAAAAAAAGTATTTCCAAAGGAATTTTTATTTTTGGGGTGTTTTGTTTTTTTGTAAGGAAGATTCAGGCCATGGAGACGTTATTCCTTATTATTCTTCACCCCAACTTTGAAGACCTGAGATGCAAAACTTAATTCTTGATAGAAAGGAAAGTCAGGAGGTTGTGAATACGATCCTCAGTAGGGGAGGATGTAGGGTCTCCTGCTTGGGCAGGGGGTTGGACTAGATGACCTTCGAACTCTGTTAATCTGAAAGCAATTACATGATGCACAGCCTTAATTCTCCATCCAAGAACCAGGTTTTTTTTTTAGTATTTTAAAACCCACCGCATAAATATTTCACCAGCAGCCTAAAACAAGCCTTGCTTGGTTATTCAGGGGCAGAGATTGCCATCCTGTGCCAACTGACCACAATTTGCAGGGCAATGCCAGTGCCATTTGCACAACACGCAGCACCCCTCGTCCTGGCACAGAAGCCTGGAAGGGGGGGGGAATCAATCAATAATCCTTAAATAAGTAATCAGAGCAGCTGAAAACATTTTAGTCCTTAGAAATGAAGGGGAATGAATCACTATAATAATTCTTTTACCGAAAAGGTAAAGCAGAGAGCTGGAGCTTTTGAAAGAAGTACAGCATATATTTTTTTCCTGAATGATTTAGCACCGGATAGATGTGCAGTGAAGCGTTTTTTGCTTCCCCCCCCCCCCCTCCAAAAAGCAGAATATTATGCAAAGCCTAGTACGGACATAGTTGTGTAAATCCGCTCTTTTGCCCTTGTTTTCAGCCTCAGATCTTTCCTATATAAAGGTTTTATATTTAAACCGAATTGCCTTGTAAAATGTTATTGATTTCAGCAGAGCTGGGTGAGTTATGCACCTCTCTGAAACGGGCACGCGCGCATGTGTGCGTCCATCCCTTGTGGCATTTAAGGGCTCACTCTGCATCCAGAAACGGTTGACACAAAACCTATTAATTCTAGGATTGGTGGCTAAGACCTGAAGGCCACGTTCAGAATCCCCGAAGAACTTCCACCGATTAGCCGAGGATTGATTTTCAATGTGTTCTGTTCTGTAAAACTTACTCAAAGTCCGTTCGTGCATCCCCAAAATTAAACTTTAGGCATTATTTCACCTAAAATTAAATACCTGTCGGGCTCGGAAGGTGACATCTTCGTTTGGCTAGATAAGTTTCCCACCTGCCTCTTTGGAGGGACATTTTATCTTCCTGATAGTCTGAGTAACATCTAATGTACCATTCAAGCTTGAGGTTTCTCGTTGTAGCCTGCCGGTGCCCAGTGGAGCTAGTAGCAGAGTCGGACAGTGAGGAGGTTGGGGAGGAACAGGGGCCAGTCCTGGGGGTTGAGGAAAGCTCAGACGAGGGCTCTGTGTCGGAGGCAGAGAGGGAGCTGGGCAGCAGAGAGGCAGAAGAACAGCTGGAGCCTGTTCCCAGTGTGCGCATGTGCAAAGCTGACAGAAGACAACTAAGAAAGCAGGGCTGACTTTGGAGTAAAGCCACACCTTGGAGGTGATTGGCCCCTCTCAGAGGAAACAAAAGAGGAGCGAATGAGGAGGGGGCTTTTGCAGGAAACAATTCCTTCCTTCGGTCGTTTCAAGAGTGGAAAGTTCTGTTTGTGTCAAGCATTGCCTTGCCCTGCATTTGAAAACTAGTTATCTGGCAGCTCTCCAAGCGAGATAAGATGCGTGTGGATAAACATTCCTCTGAAAGACTGTTTGCCAAGCCTTGTGGACTGTGAATGAAAGGAATTCACAGTCGTGTAAATAAAAGGATCTGCTTCTTGCTTTTTAAGGAACCCTGGGTCAGAACACTTCTTCAGTTAATCTTCTGCCCATTTTGGTTGGGTTGTTTGACTCCCGAATTAAAAAAAAAAGATTTATAAGACCCTCCTCCAGCCCCCTTATAATCCTGTAAGGACCATAATCTCCCAAACCAATTTTTCCTACATTTTGCATTTCGAATATTGAAAATTCCCATTGGATAAAGAACTTTTAAGTCACAGAATAGATTTGGTATCAATAGATCCATGCAACTGTGTTACTGATTTAACCACGGTAGCGATTCACTTAAACGACGGTGTAAAATGGGACAAAGCTCGGTGAACAAATGTCTCATCTAGCGGCAGAAATTTTGAGCTCGATTGGGGTCCTGAAGACGAGGACTACAGTACTCTTAGTGTCGGTATCTTATCAGACGGCTTCCCAACATTGCTCCAAATGCATCGCGCGATATTTTGACTTTGTGGAAGAATGAATATTCTGGAGCAGGGGTGTCAAACTCAACGCCTGCGGGCCGTATCTGACCCGTGGGATGCTTAAATCAGGTCCGCGGAGCACATTTTGGGGGTGACGAACGTGCATGCCGATTGGCTCAGGCGAACATTTGTGGACAATGCAGAGTGGCGCCTGCACCTGTCGATTTTTCGGGACAATGTGGACCGCTTTGGCCTTCCGGTCCCTGGTAGAAATGGGTCCCCCAAAGGCCATCTATACACTGGCCACATGTGTGTACCAGGGCTGTGTTTCTGCAGCTATCAGAAATCTCCTGGAAACCTTAAGCGATAGTACTTAAAATGTCCTCCTTTTGCAACCTTCCCTTTGTTTTTTTTATCAGTTTCTCGGAAGCGGTCATTGGATTGTCACTAACTTTCGGCATCTGCTTTAATTCCATGCTTCCCAAGTTTAGGAAAATGGGATACGTAGTAGTTCCATGGTGGCATAATGCATATTTTTAATGCAATTGTTTTCTGGGAAATGGACCAACTGTCTTTTCTCTCCCCCCTCCCACTTGAATCCCCCTGATTGTATTTTTTGGAGATCCAGATTTTTGACCATGAATGGGTCTTATCTTTTAAAAACTGGTGAACAATTTGGTGTTTAGAATTGCGGTCTTGGGAAATGGAATTTAATGGCATTTTTAAGGAAGCAGATCCTAAGTACAATGGGGGCTACCTTTGGTACATATCCTGTAACAGTAACACTCTTATCTGTTCATTCATCCATTTATCCCTCCAGTGGTCAATCTATCTCTTGTCTATTTATTTATCTATTCATCTGTCTCTATTACTATTTATCAATCCATACTGCCACTCATCCATTTATCATCTTCTATTCATCTGTCTGTTTATTCATGTCTGTCTGACTACCTAACTACCTACTTAGCCTTTCAACTATCATTTATATCATCTATCTATATATCTATCTATCCATCCATCCATCCATCCATCCATCCATCCATCCATCCATCCCTATCTATCTATCTATCTATCTATCTATCTATCCATCCATCCATCCATCCATCCATCCATCTGCCTATCTATCAATTCTTTCATCTGTCAATTATATCATCTCTCTCTCTCTCTCTCTCTCTCTCTCTCCATCCATCTATCTATATCCATCCATATCTATCTATCATCCCTATCTATCTATCTATCTATCTATCTATCTATCTATCTATCTATCCATCCATCCATCTGCCTGTCTATCTATCAATTCTTTCATCTGTCAATTATATCATCTCTCTCTCTCTCTCTCTTTCTCTCTCTCTCTCTCCATCCATCTATCTATATCCATCCATATCTATCTATCAACCATATCTATCTATCTATCTATCTATCTATCTATCTATCTATCTATCTATCTATCTATCTATCTATCTATTATCTAATCTATGATCCATC
Organism: Thamnophis elegans; assembly: GCF_009769535.1. NCBI lineage: Eukaryota > Metazoa > Chordata > Lepidosauria > Squamata > Natricidae > Thamnophis > Thamnophis elegans. Next base: position 29,569,733 of record NC_045556.1, read on the forward strand.
CATATATATCTATCATCCATATATATCCATTCATCCATCCATCCATCCATCCATCCATCCATCCATCCATCCATCCAACTCTTATCCATCTACCTGTCTATCTATCAATTCTTTCATCTGTCAATTATATCATCTCTCTCTCTCTCTCTCTCTCCATCCATCTATCTATATCCATCCATATCTATCTATCATCCATATCTATCTATCTATCTATCTATCTAATCTATGATCCATCCATATATATCTATCATCCATATATATCCATCCATCCATCCATCCATCCATCCATCCATCCATCCATCCATCCATCCATCCAACTCTTATCCATCTACCTGTCTATCTATCAATTCTTTCATCTGTCAATTATATCATCTCTCTCTCTCTCTCTCTCTCTCTCCATCCATCTATCTATATCCATCCATATCTATCTATCATCCATATCTATCTATCTATCTATCTATCTATCTATCTATCTATCTATCTAATCTATGATCCATCCATATATATCTATCATCCATATATATATATATATATATATATATATATATATATATATATATATATATATATATATATATGCTATATTTATGCTGATAAATAAATAAAGGGATAAATAAATATAGCAAATGTAACAAAAAGGCAACAGTAAAAAATATTGGGTTTCTGTCTGGATGGTCTCTTGTGACAAGCCTAATGACAGAGAGTGGAAGTGTGACCTTCCTCCCATACTTGGGCATACCAGGGATTGTGACTTTAAGTATATACCTCCCACCCTGGCTGGCTGATAAAAGGAGTCGTTCTCTGTAGCTCAAATGGTTAACTCCCTGCCTGGGAGGCAATAGAGCACAGGTTCGATTCCCAAAAACTTGGGTATGGCTAGCTGATGAGAGCTAAATAGCTTGAAATAGATCTATACTAGTCTCCCTTTATTTATTTATCAGCATAAATATAACATATATATATATATATATCCATCCATCCATCCATCCATCCATACAACTCTTTTATCCATCTACCTGTCTATCTATCAATCCTTTCGTCTGACATTTATATCATCTCTCTCTCCATCTATCTATCATCCATCCATATCTATATCATCCATATCAATATCTGTCTGTCTGTCTGTCTGTCTGTCTGTCTGTCTGTCTGTCTATCTATCTATCTATCTATCTATCTATCTATCTATCTATCTATCTATCATGTGTTTGTCCATCTGTCTGTGGCTGTCTGTCTGTCTGTCTGTCTCTCTCTCTATCATCCACCCTATCAACTATATCTATCATCCATATCTATTATCCGTATCTATCTATCTGTCTGTCTGTCTATCTATCCATCTGTCTGTGTCTATCTGTCTGTCTGTCTCTCTCTCTCTCTATCATCCACCCTATTAACCATATCTATCATCCCTATCTCTCTCTCTCTCTCTCTACCTACCTACCTACCTACCTACCTACCTACCTACATACATACATACATACATACATACCATCTATCTATTTATCTATCTATTATCTATCTATCTATCTATCTATCTATCTATCTGTCTGTCTGTCTGTCTGTCTGTCTGTCATCTATCTATCTATCTATCTATCTGTCTGTCTGTCTATCTACATACCTACATACCATCTATCTATCTATCTATCTATCTATCTATCTATCTATCTATCTATCTATCATCATCTATCTTTCTGCTATGTATGTGTACGCATACACACACAACCACTAAAATTCTTTCATTTTTCCACTCCCAAATTACTGTCTCAAACTTCTCATCAGGATTATTGAACCTCTTTCTGCGTCTGCCTTCTTTCTGTTGCGCAGTTTGACAGTAAATGTTTATATTCCTTTATATCTTGCTCCGTTCCTGACCATCTAACTTTTTATTCAATGTGACAAGTAGGGATCAGAAATATAGCTCATAAAAATTTGTTTGGAGACTTGGCGAGGGCCAGTCTGTTACGTCTGCACAGTAAGAGCACGTCTACTTCAGAAATACCCTCCAATGTCCCATTGATTTTTTTTGGGTGATATCAAATTGCAAATTATACAGAGTCAGCATATTCTGTGGCTTGGCAGGGAGAGGAGGGTGTAGTCATAATATTTATCATGCCATTGGTTTCAAGTGATAAGTTTTCATCTTCTGCATATTCGGAGGTTCCAGGAAGAGGAATTATGGGTGAAAGCCATCTCAAAAAGCATTGTTTTCCATGTAAAAATGACACTCTTCTCTTATATAGACTCTCTATTAAACATTTGTTTTAAACTCCACGTTAGTAACAGGTCAACCATCTCAGTTCAATTGGCGTTAGGTAGGTTCGGATGGAAAGTGAACAGAGAAATGTTGAGGGATATAAATTTAAAGAATAATAACGGAGATGCACAGAAGGACAAAGGGTGGAAGAAAATTTAAATAAGACTCAGAGTCTTCCCTTGGTCAGCTTCATCTCACGGAAAACCTCAACGTTCAAAAGATAAACCACTATGTTACTAGATCAGACTAGAATTGTAAATTTATTACACTTATACAGGTAGTCCTTGATTTACGACAACTGAGCTTAAGATTTCTGTGGTTAAGCAAGGTAAAAGTAGATTAGATTAGATTTAATAAATTTATAGGCCGCCCAATCCCGAAGGACTCCGGGCAGCTTACAACAAATACATTTAAAAAATAGAAAGTTAAAAATAAGAAACATAGATTAAAAAAGCCACAACATACACCCAGTCTAATCGGGGCTGGACCTCAATCATGAGGTCAACAGCCCGGGGCCTGCCGGAATAGCCAGGTCTTAATAGCCTTTCGGAAGGCCATGAGAGTGGGTAGGATCCGGATCTCTGGGGGCAGTTCATTCCATAGGGTCGGAGCGGCTACAGAGAAGGCATTGTCTGGCTGACGGCACCCGGAGAAAGCCCACCCTGTGTGATCTTATCGGTCGTTGGGAGGTATGTGGCAGAAGACGGTCTCGCAGATATCCGGGTCCTAGGCCATGTAGGGCTTTAAAGGTAATAACCAGCACCTTGAAGCGCGTCCAGAGACCAATGGGGAGCCAGTGCAGCTCGCGGAGGATAGGTGTAATGTGGGTACACCCAATATCACTCGCGCGGCTGCATTCTGGACTAGTTGTAGTCTCCGAACACTTTTCAGGGGCAGCCCCATGTAGAGCGCATTACAGTAGTCAAGACTTGAGGTGACGAGGGTGTGAGTGACCGTGTGAAGTGCCTCCCGATCCAAATAGGGCCGCAACTGGTGCACCAGGCGAACCTGGGCGAAGGCCCCCCTGGTCACAGCCAACAGGTGATGTTCTAACGTCAGCCGTGGGTCCAGGAGGACTCCCAAGTTGCGGACCCTCTCTGAGGGGAGTAGATTTTTACCCCCCAGGCATAAGAATGGACTAATTGGACTGTCCTTGGGGGGCAACATCCATAGCCTCTCGGTCTTGTCAGGATTGAGTGCGAGTTTGTTCACCCCCATCCAGACCCTGACAGCTTCCAGGCACTGGCACATCACTTCCACTGCTACACTGAGTTGGCATGGGGCGGAGAGATACAACTGGGTATCATCCGCATATTGATGGTATTTGATCCCGTGCCGACGAATGATCTCACCCAGTAGCTTCATGTAGATGTTAAATAGGAGGGGGGACAAGACCGAGCCCTGCGGCACCCCATATTTAAGGAGCCTAGGAGTCGACCTTTGTCCTCCAACTAACACCGACTGTGACCTGTCGGAGAGGTAAGAGGAGAACCACCGTAAAACAGTGCCTCCCACTCCCACCTCTTCCAGCCGTCGCAGAAAGATACCATGGTCGATGGTATCGAAGGCCGCTGAGAGGTCAAGGAGCACAAGGATAGAGGAATGTCCTCCATCCCTGGCCCGCCAGAGATCATCGATCAGCGCGACCAAAGCTGTTTCGGTGGAGTATCCAGGCCTGAATCCAGACTGAAAGGGATCTAGATAATCTGCTTCATCCAAGGTCCGTCGGAGTTGTAGGGCCACCACCTTCTCGACAACCTTCCCTTAAAATGGAGGTTGGAGACCGGATGATAGTTGTTGAGAATAGCTGGGTCCAGAGATGGCTTCTTAAGGAGGGGTCTTACCACTGCTTCCTTCAAGGATTGCGGGAAAGATCCCTCTTGCAAAGACGAGTTAGTAATCCTCTGGAGCCAGCCTCGTGTTACCTCCCTGCTGGTCGAGACCAGCCAGGAGGGGCACGGATCCAGCAAACAGGTGGAGGCACTCATCGCTCCCATGGCCTTGTCCACTTCCTCAGGGGTGACAAGCTGGGACTCCAGGTAAAAGGTAAAGGTTCCCCTCACATATATGTGCTAGTTGTCCTGACTCTAGGGGGGCGATGCTCATCTCCATTTCAAAGTCGAAGAGCCAGCGCTATCCGAAGACGTCTCCGTGTTCATGTGGCCGGCATGACTCAATGCCGAAGGCGCACGGAACGCTGTTCCCTTCCCACCAAAGGGGGTTCCTATTTTGCTACTTGCATTTTTTACGTCCTTTCGAACTGCTGGGCCACGTCATGGGAGCTCACTCCATTAGGTGGCGCTGGGGATTCGAACCGCCAAACTGCCAACCTTCTAATCGACAAGCTCAGCATCTTAGCCACTGAGCCACCGTGTCCCTGGCTAAGCGAGACATTTGTTAAATGAGTTTTGCCTCATTCTAACGACCTGACGTAAGTTGCTACAATTAAGTTAGTAACTTGGTTAAGGGAATCCAGCTTATCCGTTGACTCGCAAAAGGGGATCGTGCGACCCCAGGACACTGCAGAGCCGTCATAAGTAGGAAGCAGTTGCCATGCATCTGAATAGCAGTTAGACTTAGACTTATATACCGCTTCATAGGGCTTTCAGCCCTCTCTAAGCGGTTTACAGAGTTAGCATATTGCCCCCAACAACAATCTGGTCCTCATTTTACCCACCTTGGAAGGATGGAAGGCTGAGTCAAACCCTGAGCTGGTGAGATTTGAACAGGCCGAACTGCAGAACTGCAGTCAGCTGAAGTAGCTTGCAGTGCTGCATTAACCACTGCACCACCTCGGCTGATCACATGACCATGGGGATACTGCAATGGTCTCCTGAGGATAAAAAACGGTAACAAGTCACTTTTTTCAGTGCCGTTGTAACTTGGAACAGTCACTAAATGAACTGTTGTAAGTCAAGGACTACCTGTATAGCAGGTACATTTTTGTTCTGACCGAGATTTCCCGAGAGCCTGAAGCAAATTCCTTGTCCCAACAAAAAACCCTTTTATTAATTTCTTGTGAATTTTGCTCCTTCCCCTCCAGTAAAGTCTTTCGAGGGAGGATTTACAGTCACAGACCTTATCTGGCTTGGAGAGCTGCCAGGCCGATATTTGCAAGGAGTCTCGGAGAGTCACGAACCAATGAAGCGAACTAATGGTCTCCTGCAAACTCCACTCCCCTTTTGCTCCTCTTTTATTTCCTCTGGGAGGGGCCATTCACCATCCACCTGTGGCCTTACTCCCAAGTGTTCTTTAACTGTTCCCTTTGTCTGGCAACTCTGCGCATGCGCACACTGGGAACAGGCTCCAGCTGTTCTTCTGCCTCACTGATGTCTGACTCCGAAGGCAGCTGATAACTGTCAGATGGCCCTGGCCCCATCTCTGCCTCTGACACGGAGCCTTCATCTGAGCCTTCCCCAGACTCCAGGACTGGCCCAGGTTCCTTCCCAATCTCCTCACTGTCCGAATCCGCTGCCAGCTCTGCTGGTGGGTCACAACAATTTTAACCTTAGCTTCTCTTTGCATCTTTAATCTGCCTTTTCTCATCCTTTGAAAGTTTGACTCTTCTGTTGTTTCACAGGGATGGCTACACTGTGATACTTTTGGTGCAACAATCCTTTTGGCTCAATAAACGGGAATAAAAGGGAAGGAAGAAACACCGTTCTTGCCAAGATTAGCTGCTTGTTCTCGATCCAAGGCCTTCCAAAGACCAATCTTTGTTATAGTCCGCTTATCAAGTCCGGCCAAGGCTGATTGGGGGGCGGTGTGCAAAATCGGAGGCTCAAAGCCATGAATTCTGATTTGCCCTGAGCCACAGACAACTTCTAACTAACTAGTCTAAAGAAAAGAAGAAGTAGGGGTGACATAGAATAGAATTCTTCATTGGCCAAGTGTGGTTGGACGCACAAGGAATTTGTCTTTGGTGCAGAAGCTCTCAGTGTACATAAAAAGAAAAGAAATACATTCATCATGAATCATAAGATACAACACTCAGTGATAGTCATAGGAATAGTGGAGTAGAGTAGGGTAGGGTGGAGTGGAGTGGAGTGGAGTGGAGTGAAGTAGAGTAGAGTAGAAAGCAGAATAGAATACAATGGAATGGAATAGGAATAGGAATAGGAATAGAATAGAATTCTTCATTGGCCAAGTGTGATTGGACACACAAGGAATTTGTCTTTGGTGCAGAAGCTCTCAGTGTACATAAAAAGAAAAGAAATACATTCATCATGAATCATAAGATACAACACTCAGTGATAGTCATAGGAATAGTGGAGTAGAGTAGGGTAGGGTGGAGTGGAGTGGAGTGGAGTGGAGTGGAGTGGAATGGAGTGGAGTGGAGTAGAGCAGAGCAGAGCTTCATCCCTGGAAGCTTTCAAGAGCAGTCAAGAGACTAGACTGCCATTTGTCAGGGATGGTGTAGATTGGGTGTTGGATTAGATGACCTACAAGATACCTTCCAGTTCTGTTACTCTATCTATCTGTCTGTCTGTCTGTCTGTCTGTCTGTCTGTCTATCTATCATCTATCTATCTATCTATCTATCTATCTATCATCTATCTATCTATCTATCTATCTATCATCTATCTATCTATCTATCTATCTATCTATCTATCATCTATCTATCTATCTATCTATCTATCTATCTATCATCTATCTATCTATCATCTATCTGTCTGTCTGTCTGTCTATCTATCTATCTATCATCTATCTATCTATCTATCTATCTATCTATCATCTATCTATCTATCTATCTATCATCTATCTATCTATCTATCTATCTATCATCTATCTATCATCTATCTATCTATCTATCTATCTATCTATCATCTATCTATCTATCTATCTATCTATCTATCATCTATCTATCTATCTATCTATCTATCATCTATCTATCTATCATCTATCTATCTATCTATCTATCTATCATCTATCTATCTATCTATCTATCTATCATCTATCTATCTATCTATCTATCTATCTATCTATCTATCATCTATCTATCTATCTATCTATCTATCTATCTATCATCTATCTATCTATCTATCTAGCTATCTATCTATCATCTATCTAGCTATCTATCTATCTATCTATCTATCTATCTATCTATCTATCTATCTATCTATCTATCTATCTATCTATCTATCTATCATCTATCTATCTATCTATCTATCTATCTATCTATCTATCTATCTATCTATCTATCTATCTATCATATCTATCTATCATCTATCTATCTATCTATCATCTATCTATCTATCTATCTACCTATCTATCATCTATCTATCTATCTATCTATCTATCTATCTATCTATCTATCTATCATCTATCTATCTATCTATCTATCTATCATCTATCTATCTATCTATCTATCTATCTATCATCTATCTATCTATCTATCTATCTATCTATCATCTATCTATCTATCATCTATCTATCACCTATCTATTATCTATCTATCTATCATCTATCTATCTATCTATCATCTATCTATCATCTATCAACTATCTATCATCTATCTATCTATCATCTATCTATCATCTATCTATCTATCATCTATCTATCTATCATCTATCTATCTATCATCTATCTATCATCTATCTATCTATCATTATCTATCTATCTATCTATCTATCTATCTATCTATCTATCTATCTATCTATCTATCATCTATCTATCTATCTATCTATCTATCTATCTATCTATCTATCTATTATCTATCTATCTATCTATCTATCTATTATCTATCTATCTATCTATCATCTATCTATCTATCTTTCTATCTATCTATCATTCTATCTATCTATCTATCTATCTATCTATTATCTATCTATCTATCTATCTATCTATCTATCTATCTATCTATCTATCATCTATCTATCTATCTATCATCTATCTATCTAAATTGCTTGAAGAAGTACTGGTAGGCAGGACAAGAAGCAACGGATGGAAACTAATCCAAGAGAGAATCAACCTGGAATTAAGGAGAAACTTCCAGGACAATTCATCAGTGGAACTGCTTGCCACTAGAAGTTGTGGGGGGTTCAACACTGGAGGTTTTAAGAAGAGACTGGTCAGTCACTTTATTTAAATTGATATAGGTTCTCCTGTATGAGCAGGGGGCTCCACTAGAAGACCTCTGAGGTCCCTTCCAACTCTGTTATTCTGTTCCGTTCCATTCAATGAAAAATCTGTGGGTCAATTAGAACTGGGGTGGGAGAGCGTTATTGCCCCATTCTATACACACCTCTGTGTTATGCCAAAAAGTTGACCTCCTGGCTTGTTAGCTCACAGCTTGCGCTTTGCATCGTGCTCCTGCAACACAACAATGTGCAATCCCAGTTGTGCCTCAGAGTAGCTCTTCACCCTCGGGGTCCTCTGAAGGTGTTGGGGGAGCCCCAGCGAGATCCATGCAGGCAGGGAAGGATGGGAGCAGGACTCCAACCCAATGGGAGAACCGAACAAACACACACTTGCTTCAAAATGCCTGTGTTGTTTGTGGTTTGAGGTTGACACAAGGCAGGATGTCCTCCATCCATGTAGCTCTTGTTCGTAAGACCAGTTCAGGTCAAGGGGCCTGCAGCTTTCTTGATTAGTTGGCTTTGTGGGAAGGGGGGCATCCTGGTTGATGGCTGGAAAAATTGGGGGGTGGGTGCAGCACCTTTTTCCAATAAGGCAGGTCCTTGTTGGCCACCTGTTCAAAGCCTTACCTGCCCTCACCTTTTGGCACTCGGAGGTAGACAGGGAATTGTCGTCCCCCCCCTGCGATGCTGGGAAGGGGGTCCCAGCCCCTCATGGGAGTCCTGGTTTTGCTTCCCTCTTTGCAAAATTAAATTTATTTATTTATTCATTCATTTGTCAAGCATGTACTAGATGCTTCCGTTTCGGTCACCATGATGTAGAAAAGATTGGAAACACTAGAACAGTGATGGGCAACCTTTTTGGCGTGGGTGTGTCAAAAAATCGGCAAAAATCGAGCATAACTCGCGTTGTGTGTCACTTCGACAAAAACATAATTTTGCGCAATTTATAGTTGCTGCTAATGGCGCTCACAGTTCCTGTTGGCACTCACGCTGTTCCCTGCTGTGGTGCGGTCATAACCGACAGTCCCAGGAGTAGACTCTCTGTGCTGGCCTGACTGGAGAGAGGCGCGCACTGTTCCCGCGCTCCTCTCCTGCGGGTCCTCCCTTGCCGCGCTGATGACGTGTGTGCACACGGCACGCACGCCTTACCAGCAGCCCCTGCGCTCAGAAAGGGGCGGCGGCGATACAGTAAGTGAGTGTGGGCGGGGGAGATCACACGTCCCGCCCCCCCCCCCGTTCCTCCAGCACAGATTCTTTCATCCTCGGCGGCCGTGCAGGGAGCCGAGGATGAATCGCATGAAATCCTGTGCGTGTCACCCCAAATGGCTACGCGTGTCAGCACTGACACGCGTGTCATAGGTTCGCCATCACTGCACTAGAAAGTGCAGAGAAGAGCAACCAAGAGGATGAGGGGACTGGAGGCTAAAACATACAAAGAACAGTTGCAGGAACTGGGTATGTCTAGTTTAATGAAAAGAAGGACTAGGGGAGACATGATAGCAGTCTTCCAATATCTCTGGGGCTGCCCCAAAGAAGAGGGAGTCAAGCTATTCCTCCAAAGGACAAGAAGCAATGGGTGGAAACTAGTCAGGAGAGAAGCAACTTAGAGGAAGAGACATTTCCTGACAGTGAGAACAATTAAACCAGTAGAACAACTTGCCTCCAGAAGTTGTGAATGCTCAACACTGGATGTTTTTAAGAAGATGTTGGATAGCCATTTGTCTGGAACGGTATAGGCAGGGGGTTGGACTAGAAGACCTCCAGGGTCCCTTCCAACTCTGCTATTGTATTATTGTATTGTAACATGAATACATGAAATGGATATGAATACCAGGGAACATTAGAACAGAGACACTAGGCACATTGATGTGCTTATGCACCCTAACCCTTAAAAGACCTCCGAGGAATGGGGTGAGGTCAACAGTAGACAGTCTTAAGGTTAAAGTTTTGTACCACAGAGTCAGGTAGAGCATTCCAGGCATTGAACACTCTGTGGCTGAAGTCGTATTTTCTGCAATCGAGTTTGAACCTTCTTCTGTAAGTGGGGCCTGCTTTGTGGGAGTGGCTTGCCAGCCATGTGACCGGGTGGGAGTGACTTGCCAGCCATGTGACTGGGTGGGAGTGGCCAACTTGTAAAATGTGGTGAAACTCACTTAACAACGCTCTTGCTTAACAACAAAAATGTTGGCTCAGGAACTCTGGCATTTGAAGCACGCAAGTCTTAAAGCTGTCAAGTTCCAAGACCCTTGCACTCCTAACCCTTTAGAAAAAAAAAACCCACGGGTGTTCAAACTTGACAGCTTTAAGACTTGTGGACTTCAACTCCCAGAATTCCTCCTCTCACTGCTTCATCTTGATGATGTGCGGATGGACGGGGGGAGGGAGCTGGAACCGGTTCTAAACGGCACTGTAGATTGGTGGAACCCTCTTCTATAGAAGAGGTTAGAACTGGCAGGAACCCACCCCTGGTAGACAGGCATACCGGTGACCCTCGTCTTCCGGTTTCTGGCCCTCTGCATGCGTGAAGACCAGCTGGCAGGCAGACATGTGGAAACTGGAAGAGCGATGGCTGGCATGCCCAGAGAAAGATGCTCTGCGTGCCACGTCCGCCATCACTGGGGGTAGCAGATAATTTTATGTACTACACTTAGGTTCGATCGAAGGCGGCGTAGTTCTAAGCTAACATTGGCATAAGGGATTTGGTTACGAGCAGAGGAGTGGAGGATTCTTCTCGTGAAATATTTTTTATTTTTATTTTATTTTTTTATTTTAAGCAATAGCAATAGCAGTAGACTTATATACCGCTTCATAGGCCTTTCAGGCCTCTCTAAGCGGTTTACAGAGAGTCATGCATATGCCCCCAACAATCTGGGTCCTCATTTTACCCACCCTCGGAAGGATGGAAGGCTGAGTTCAACCCTGAGCCGGTGAGATTTGAACCGCTAACCTGCTGATCTAGCAGTAGCCTGCAGTGCTGCATTTAACCACTGCGCCACCCTTGGCTCACTTTTTTGTTACACAGACAACAATGGGAAAGGGAGGAGGATGGAATATTTGTTCATTCACTCTCTTCCTTTTAATTCATTCACTCTCTTCCTTTTTAAAAAAAAATATTTATTTTTTGTTTTTATGTTTTTGCAACCATGCACGCTCAGGGTTTTGCATTGCATTTCATTGCATCGAAGACCTCACCTGCTGACCCCATTTTTTTGACTTTGCTGCTACCTTCTCCTTTTCTTCCCCCTCCTCCCTTTCTTTCTCCCCCCCCTCCACTTCAACCTCTGCTTTCTCCTCTTTGCTCCGCCTCGTCCGCCCCTTTTTCAATTGCACCTTTCTCTTTTAACGGGGGCTTGGCGTGGAAGGAAAGTCTCCACCCCCCCACTTGCGCACTTTGCGCAGGGGAACAGGGCGTCTCCTCCTTACGCCCCAGCGTAAGGGGCTGCTTCCCGCAGGTGCGGCCCGATTCTGAAGCCAGGTTTGCGTCTTTGCGTAGGAAAAGGGAAGGCGGGGGCTGGATGGGAACTTTGGGAAGGAACCCCCCCCCCGCCGCGTCCTCCGACCCTCCCCTCACATTGGAGAAAGGGGGGGAGAAAGGAAAAGAAGGGCACGCCGCCTGCGCGCGCCTCAGAAGGAGAAGGTAAGTGAGAGAGCGGCTGAGGCGGCCCCGCGCTACGCAGGCTGCGTAAGCCGGCTCAGGTAGCGGAGCGACGGGCGAGTTTACGCCGGTAGCGTAAGGCAGCTCCACTGCTCAGGTTGCGGGGCAAGGGCGGAAAGAGAAGGGGCGGGCTTAGCGTTGCCGCGGCAACCCTGGCTCGGGCCCAGCCAATGGGGGCGCCGGGCGCCGTCACGTGGCCCAGGAGCCCCCTAAGCTTGCTTGCATTGCTTGCTTGCTCGCTGCGGCGCTTTGCAAAGAGTCCGTGACGGAGCCGGGACGGGGCCGTGGAAGCGGACGGGGACCATTTTCCCGCGGGGGAAGCGGGTAGGACGGGGGTGTGTGCAAGGCGGGGGAGGGGGTCGAAGGGGTTTGGGGAGGGGGCGGGGAAGGAGGGGGGAAAAGGAGGGAGGGAGGCATTGCAAGATGGAAGGGGGTGGTGCAATGCGAGGCGAGCGGGGAAAAGGGACTCGATCCCCCTGGAAGGAGAGGGAGGAAGAGATGCAGCGGGAGGAGGAGGAAGGCCAGCTGTGGCTCTTGCAAAAGGCTTCCCAGGCTTGCAACCTGGGCGCCCACCAGGGACCCTTCAGAGTTCCCATTCCCATAATCCCCAGCCAGCACCCCCTCCCTCCTCCCTTCCTTCTCCCCCCCCCCCCCCATCTCCACCAACCAGCCGGGCTGCAGCTGGCTTTAAGTGTGAAGGGGCATCTGGAGAGAGGGAGGAGAGGATACTTTTGGAGAGGGGACCCCGCTCCCCCCCCACCACCGTTTGGGCAGAGAAAGGAAGGCTTTGACTCCCCCTGGTAATGCAACCCCCCCACCCCTTTATGGGAGAAGATTGCAAGGTGGCAAGAGGAAAAGGTCCTTCCCCAAAGGGATGGGCATGGGGGTCTTTGAGGGGTGGGTGGGCAAAGGCTCAGCTTGCCCACCTGGGAAGCAGGTGTGAAAGCAGGTGGAGAAGAGAAGGGAGGGAGAGAAGCAGGAGAGAAAGAGCATCCCGCAAGGAAGGTGCATTGAGGGAAAAGGGGCAGAGCAGAGGGGCTTGGAAAGACCCCAGAAGAGGTTGGAACTAGGAAAAGACTAGTGGGGGTGGGGGGTGGGGGGGGGCTACCCTCAGAGGGTGCTGGTTGTCGTTCCCACTCCCCCTTCGAGAGAACAGGGGGAAGAGGCGCCTTCCAGCAGTCTGCAAGTGGGGGGAAGCAGATTGGAAGTTGGGTTAGGGGCTGCAATGGGATGGGGGGGGGAGATTGCCCTGGGTTGTGCTTGAGAGATTCAAGGCCTGTTGTATGGGAGAGAACCAGGTTCCTTGCTCCGATACGGAGCCCTTGAGTGTGGGGGGGGAGGGATTCGCTCTGTGACAAGTCGAGTTGGGTCCAGATTCTCAAGAGCTCCGAATTCATTGCCCCGCTGGAGAGAAAAATTGGGGGACATTCCTGCGCAGCCTTCTGGATTCTTTCCGGAGGGCTTGAAATGCAGCTGTGACGGGGGAAACCTCCGAAGAAGTTGCTTTGATTTCCATTTATGGGGGTATTAAAACCAGGGTCTTTCTTCCTTCGGGGGGGGGCAACTTTCTTTCCCAACACAGAAGCCAGCTGGTGGGTCTTTCCACAGCTGCATAACCCGGTGGGAGAGGGTGGGTGGGAGAGTGGAAAAATCACCCCCCCCGAGTTCTCCGTCAAATGATATCTCCGTCCATTATATGTTAATCAGGTTTAAGCCCCATCTCAATCTAAGAGAGAGCTCCCTGTGACGCACGGAGTCCCTTGGCAGGGGACGAATCATAAGTGGGCGGGAGGGTCCGTTTTGACTCGGGACGGTAACGATAAGCACCTCGCGGTATCGAGATTCGCATGCGCCGATGGTGGGGGTGAAGGCCACGTTGTAAAGGCTGGGGTGGCCTTGAGGCACGTTGGCAAGGTTAATGGGTCACATGGGGGGGCGAGGCGTCTGGTTGCAGTGGGTCTGGAGAAGCCCCCACTGAATTTGGGCTTGGTCCCTCGTTTGGTAGGTTACTCAGGCAGCCGTCGTCAGATGCTCTGTGTGTGATGTCTTGGGGGGGAAAAAGGGAAAGATTCCCTCCCTCGCACATCTGTGTATGTCGTTCTCGACTCTAGGGGGCGGTGCTCATCTCCCTTTCAAAGCCGAAGAGCCAGCGCTGGTCCGAAGACCGCCTCTCCGTGGTCATGTGGCTGGTGTGACTCAACTCCCGAAGCTCCTCGGAACGCTGTTCCCTTCCCATCAAAGGTGGTTCCTATTTTTCTACTTGCATTTTTGACATGCTTCCGAACTGCTAGGTTGGCAGAAGCTGGGACAAGTCACGGGAGCTCACTCCATTATGCGGCGCTCGGGATTCAAACCGCCCAACTGCCGACCTTTCTGATCGACAAGCTCAGCATCTTAGCTGCTGACCACTACGTCTGTATGCAATTTTCTCCCCTCCCATTGATGCACAATGGCATCATCCTGTTGTCTCTTGCCCGGACCTTAAAAAGGAACCCTATGGCGCACAATGTGTAGTCCTTGCTTTGTGACCGTTCGTTTAGGGAATGCTTTGGAGTTACGACGATGACGGGGGGGAGCGACAGGGCGAAAGATTTATACGATCTGAAGAGAAACGAGAGTAGGGCTGTTTCACACGTTGCAGGTCACATGGTCAAGGCGTTTGGTAACTGATTCATACTTACGACAGCATTCTGGGATGACGTCATCTCCATTTGTAATCCTAACAGTGCTTTTTTCAAGAGGCAAATGGATTTCCTTGGTTTTTCTCTGAAGACATTTTGCTTCTCATTCAAGAAGCTTCTTCAGCTCTGACTGAATGATGGTGGGGAATGGAAGGATTTATGCTCCTTGCAGACAGCTGGTCCTTTGCATCCTTTTAGAGGATCGTTGAGGCCACTTGGAGGCTTCTCTGTGTCCTCAGGGTCACCTGAGTGGTGCAAATGGTTCCTGTAAGTCTGCAATTTTCCCCCTCTGGAAATCCATTCCTCCTCCCACCCCATTCCAAGTGTCTCCATCCCAAATTGTGTAGCTAAAAGTCTGAAGAGATTCTAGGCCATCCATGGAAAAAGGACCTTTAAAACATCCATGACCTGGATGACCAAGAATTTCTACATAATCTCCATTTGTAATTTTCCCAGCCGACCTCCAACAAGCAGAGTCGCAAATTCACGCCACAATTGCATGATTCGCATAAGAGCTGCTGTGATTCGCTTAATGACCATGGCAGGAAGAACGGGGAAAAAAAGGCACGACTGGGGCACGGACCCATTTAAGAACTGTCTTGCTTAGCAAGGGAAATTTGCGGCACCGAGATAGTCAGAGATCGAGGATAATTGCAAGCCTTCCAATTTTGCTTTGGCTTCTGTTCACCACCCACTTATAAATACACCCATATTTTGCCTCCGGCTTTAACCTTAAAGGGGCTAAGACGCTGAGCTTGTCAATCAGAAGTTCGGCGGTTCGAATCCCTAGCGCCGCCTAACGGAGGGAGCTCCCGTGACGTGTCCCAGCTTCTGCCAACCTAGCAATTCGAAAGCACGTAAAAATGCAAGTAGAAAAATAGGAACCACCTACCTTTGGTGGGAAGGGAACAGCGTTCCGTGTGACTTCGGTGTTGAGTCACACTGGCCACATGACCATGGAGACGTCTTCGGACCGCTGGCTCTTCGGCTTTGAAAGGGAGATGAGCAGCGCCCCCTAGAGTCGGGAACGACTGGCACGGATGTGCAAGGGGAAACTTTACCTTTTGCATTAACCTTAAAACATTTACCCGAGGCTGGAAGTGGGCAATGAGACAGAAGCAATAGAACGAATACCTGTGGTATTCTGGCATATTAGAGGCGTGTAATGTAGTAAAAATGCACGAAAATACATGCAATTTTTACAGACGGGCTGGGTTAGCCCTGATCAGAGTATTGTCAAACTAAAAAGAGGAGGTCAAATTATTCTCCAAAGCACCAGAGGGCAGGACAAGAAACAACAGATGGAAACTAATCAAGGAGAGAAACAACCTGGAATTAGGGAGAAACTTCCTAACAGGGAGAACAATTAACCAGTGGAACAGCTTGCCACTGGAAATCTTGGCAGCTCCATCACTGGAGGTTTTTAAGAAGAGACTGGACAGACACTTCTCTGAGATTGTATAGGTTCTCCTGCTTGAGCAGGGGGCTGGACTAGAAGACCTCCAAGATACCTTCCAGCTCTATTCTATTTAGTTCGCTTAGAGCAGTGGTTAGAGCAGCTCTGCTGGCTGGAGAATTCTGGGAGTTGAAGTCCACAAGTCTTAAAGTTGCCAAGTTTGGGAACCACTGGCTTAGAGTACACCAAACAGCTAATGGGTGACTTCTGGCTATGTCCTAGTAGCGGATTGAATACCATATTTTTTTTAGCGGGACGGTTCTGTGAAATTGGCGTGGGTTTTCCCAGCTTAACTAAGTCAGGCCCATAAAACTGTCTGCTAGATATATAATTCATTTTCCTTGTAGTATCAGATGTCAACAGTATGCAAATTGCATTAAAATGTCGCTTCATTTCACCTGGACGGCTTTACCGGCTGCGGCAGAAATGACCTTTTCTGGTTTATTTTATTTTTTTAAAAAGCAGATGTGCAAATACTTAGCTCGCGTCGTCATTTGTTTAAAAAAAATATTTTATGTAAATTAACCCTTATGTTAAGTACTGGTCGGTTTGTTTCTTAAATGTTTCTTAAATGTGTTTTGGAAAGTAGCTTTCCCTGGCAGGAATATTATAACTGGGTGTGAGATGCTTAGGTTTTTCATCTGACAGTGGGATGCACTTTGCATATGCTCAGAGGCTCTGATGCAGAGTTCAATAGGAACGTATACTGCATTCCATGGATCTTATTTGCTAATGTAATAATAAAGCACGTCTAGCTAAAAAGTTCATCTAACAAGGCTGTGGTTTTCCCAGTTGCAATGGATGGCTGTGAAGGTTGGGCCATAAGGAAGGCTGAGCGCCAAAGAATGGAGGCCTTTGAACTCTGGTGCTGGAGAAGACTCCTGCATTGAGTCCCTTGGACTGCAAGGCCATCCAACCAGTCAGTCCTAGAGGAGATCAACCCTGGCTGCTCTTTAGAAGGCCAGATCCTGAAGAGGAAACTCAAAGACTTTGGACACCTGATGAGAAGGAAGAAGGACTCCCTGGAGAAGAGCCTCATGCTGGGAACGACGGAGGGCAAAAGAAGAAGGGGACGACAGAGAAGGAGGTGGCTGGATGGAGTCTCCAAAGCAGTCGGCGTGAGCTTCAGTGGTCTCCAGAGGATGGTAGAGGACAGGAAGGCCTGGAGGAACGTTGTCCATGGGGTCACAATGGGTTGGACATGACTTCACAACTAACAACAACAAGCTGAAAAGAACAAGGAACGAGAAGGCTGGATTATACGTAGCTTTTGACAATGTAGTTATGGCTATTCTGTAAAATGGACCCATTTATCATCGAGGGAAGAGAAAGCGAATTAATTCTGTTCAATCATGCCCCCAAAACTGCCAGCGAGCCGTTTTCTTAGCCAGATTTTTCAGGGGTTGGTTTGCCATTGCTTCCTTCCTGGGGCTGCGAGAAAGCGACTGGCCCAAGGCCACTCAGCTGGCTTCGTGCGCAAGGAAGAGCTAGAACTCCCGATCTCCCAGTTTCTAGCCTGGTGCCTTAACCAAACCCAGTAAAATCTTGGAATTCCACTCCTACACAAACACACACATTTGGGATGATTAAACTTGCTCACCTACAGGACGTAACCATAACGTGGTTCTGCGTGTATAGCATTGTCCTTTTCTTTATCTTTCAACTAAATTTACTGCGCTGAGATTTCACTTACCTGATGGTTCAGAACAGAAAAACAGAGTCGAAAGGGACCTTGGAGGTCTTCTAGTCCAACCCCCTGCTTAGGCAGGGAACCCGATATTATTTCAGACAAATGGTTATCTAATCTCTTAAAAACTCCCAGTGTTGGAGCATTTACAACTTCTGGAGGCAAGTTGTCCCAAGGATTAATTGTTCTCACTGTTAGGAAATTTCTCCTTAACTCTTAAGTTGCTTCTCTCCTTGATTAGTTTCCACCCATTGCTTCTTGTCCTGCCCTCAGGTGCTTTGGAGAATAGCTTGACTTCCTCTTCTTTGGGGCAGCCCCTGAGATATTGGAATCTGCTATCCTGTCTCCCCTAGTCCTTCTTTTCATTAAATTAGACATATCCAATTCCAGCAATCCTTCTTTATATGTTTTATCCTCCAGTCCCCTAATCCTCTTGGTTGCTCTTCTCTGCACTCTTTCTAGAGTCTCCACATCTTTTTTACATCGTGGCGACCAAAACTGGATGCCGTATTCCAAGTGTTACCTTACCAAGGCCTTATAAAGTGGTATCAACCCTTCATGTGATCTTGAATCTATCCCTCTGTTGATGCAGCCTCGAACTGTGTTTTTGGGCAGCTGTCGCACAACTGGTTCCTAACTTCCTTCTCTTTGAAACTCAGGGTGGGCTCTCCTCTCAGGAACTTGGGGAAGGGTTTTTTGCTTTTGCTTTTTAGTGAAGGAGGTGAGTGACCAAAAACAGCTATTGTGAGTCTCAGGAAGTGTGTTTCGTTTTGCAAAGGCAAAAGGTTGAACTCCCAAGAGTGTAAGGATGAGTTTGTGCATTTTGGTTCTCCGAAAGTTACTTCGATGGGTGGATTGCGGTGTGCACACTTGCCGGGGCTTTGGGGAAGCAGGAGGTCGGTCCCCTTAAAAGAGAGAAGGTTTTGATCTTGTGTGGGTCCTGCAAACCTCTCTGACCCCAATGCACCATGCAGGAGGACGGATCTACGCAGAGCATAGAAAGGAATAACTCGGGTTTCTGTCTTCTGGAAAAACACAGGAACATTATCTCCTTGGGCTGTGATGGTTCGTGGCAAGCCGTAGAACCTGTCCCTGGTTGTTTTCTTCCCACGGGACAGCAAGAGCAGGGGAAAGTATTTCGTAACTCCTGTTGTAACTGGTTTTCCCTGAATATACCTGCCAATGGTTTGCGTGCATGCACCCCGGGTCCTTGAGCCTTTCTCTTTTGCTGCAGAATTGCTGGCAAACTTAAAGGGATACACAGAATTCCCCCCTCCCTCTCTCTCTCTCTCTCTCTTTTTTTCTGCTGCTCTCTGGGAGGAGGAAGAAAACATCAATTATTAATTAATGGGATTGATGAATACATTAATTGTATCGTGCAGGCTGTCAACAATTAACTTTTTTTTTTGGTAATGTCTGGGAGGGGATCTTGGCGTCTGCTGAGTTAAGAGGCTCGGTGCAGGAAAACACCCATCTGCTCCTTCTGTATTTTTGATGAGACAGGAAAGGAGGATTATTTGCGGTCCCTCCCTCCCTCTCTCTCTCTCTCTCTCTCTCCCTCCCTCTCTCTCCCTCCCTCTCTCTCGCGCTCTCTCTCCCTCTCTCTCGCTCTCCCTCTCCCTCTCCCTCCCTTCCTCTCCCTCTCTCTCTTTCTCACCCTCCCTCTCTCTGTCAGTCTCTCCCTCCCCCTCCCTCCCTCTCTTTCCCTCTCCCTCCCTCTCTCCTCTCTCTCCTCTCCCTCCCTCTCTCTCCCTCCCTCCCCCCTCTCTCTCCCTCTCTCTCCTCCCTCCCCCTCTCTCTCTCCCTCCCCCCCCTCTCTCTCCCTCCCTCCCTCTCCATCCCTCCCCCCCTCTCTCCCTCTCTCCCACCCTCCCCCTCTCTCTCTCCCTCCCCCCTCTCTCCTCTCTCCTCTCTCTCTCCCTCCCTCCCTCCCTCTCTCTCATCTCTCTCTCTCCTCTCTCTCTACCTCCCTCTCCTCTCCCTCCCTCTCTCTTGACTGGCACATGGGCAAATCTGTCAGATATTGGCTAGGGGAAATAACAGCTCTTGAGTACCGTGTTTCCCCAAAAATAAAACTGGGTCTTATTTTAATTTTTGCTCCAAAAATTGATTAGGACTTATTTTCTGGTTAGGACAACTAGGGCTTATTTTTTGGGGGGTACAGCATACACACACACAGACACACACATATATATATGTGTGTGTCCGAAGGACAGAGAATGGAAGTAGTGATCTTCCTCCCATATTTGGGCATACCAGGGGTTGTGACTTTAAATATATACCTTTCACCCTGGCCTGGCTGATAAGGAGTCGAGCTCTGTAGCTCAGTGGTTAACACATCTGCCTAAGAGGCAATACAGCACAGGTTCGATTCCCAGTAAGGGTATGGCTAGCTGATGAGAGCTAAATAGCTTGAAATAGATCTATACTAGTCTCCCTTTATTTATTTATCAGCACAAATATTACATACATACATACACACATACACACACACATACACACACACATATATATACACACACACATATATATACACACACACAGACACATACATATACATACATACATATATATATTGTGTTGCATTTGTGCTGATAAATAAATAAAGGGAGACTAGTATAGATCTATTTCAAGTTATTTAGCTCTCATCAGCTAGCCATACCCTTACTGGGATTCGAATTTGGGCTGTTTTTGCATGTTAGACAATTACATTAAGCTCTAAACCTCCTTTAAAAGGGAAGCAGTATGCTCCTTCCCATATTTGGGCATACCAGGTGCTTTGACAAAACACTTTATACACATACATACATACATACATACATACATACAATTTTTATTAAACATATCTCAACATTAAAAAAAACCCCACACAATTCCACTCATTACAGCGTTTCCGCATTGGTATCACTTGTATTAACATAGTTTCTAATTATATAGATTGCTATTCTACGTATTATATACTCATTTAAATTATAACAATATTTACACATATATACAGTACTCTCTCCTTTTAATATAAATCATACATAGTCCCTGTACAGTAGCTTTATGTCGATCTTCCAGCCAATTGTGCCATATATTCCAGATTTCATAAGATTCCGATTCTATCCTATCCATCTCTGCACACTCAAGTACCTTTCTTATTATCATGAGATTCTGTTTCCAATTTTGAGCAATTCCAAGTTGCTTCACTCCTTGATTAGTTTCCATCCATTATTTCGTGTCCTGCCCTCTGGGGCTTTGGAGAATAAGTTGACCCCCCTTCTCTTCTTTGTGGCAGCCCCTCAAATATTGGAAGACTGCTATCATGTCCTCCCCCTAGTCCTCCTTTTCTCTAGACTGGCCATACTCAAATCCTGCAGCTGTTCTTCTATTCCTTTATCTTCCTTTTCCTGCAATAACCGTAAAAATTGGCTCGTGTACTATTGGACTGGTGTATCTTGGCATCTTTGCCGATAGGATCTAAGGTGTCCTATCTCTGTCTGAAACAAGGACTGTAGGAGAACACCAAATAGTTGACATCTTGATGAGGCAAGAGGTGAGTTTACACTGGCTTAAAATATCAACGTGTCTCCCTGACCTTCGCTTGGGTGGGTTTGAACAACTGTGACCTGTCAGGAAATGTCACGAGCAATAGAGATGCTGTTTGTCCTTTCCTTGAAAGTTTTCCATATCCCCCCCAGAAGAATCTTTTCTCTTCTCCAAGGAGAACAACGGCAGTGTTAGCCAGGTGGATGCTCAGGACAATTTTCTTCCCTTCCTCGGCTGCTTTCGGCAAGCATCTTTGATGCCGTGTGCCAGATTTCGAAAAACGCAATCCTTTTTATAGCAGCAATGCTTTCAAAAGCACCCACACATTTCTCTCTCTCCCCCCCCTCTCCCGCCAGCCCCCAACCAACTGTGCTGGGAGGTGATGAGAACGGGGAAAAGGAAGGGATGCTGGAAAGGGCCAGTGAGGAAGTCCCTTAGTTCATCTTTGCCAAACTTGAGAGAAAGTATAGGTGGGTTGTGGGTCTCTGGGAGCATTCCTCCCCCCCCCCAAAAAAATCCCACCTCCACTCTGGCCTGTTTGGCTCTTGCAGGGATTTTTAGAGTAGAACAGAATAAGAGAGTTGGAAGGCACCTTGGAGGTCATCTAGCCCAACCCCCTGCTTAGGCAGGAAACCCTATACCACTTCAGACAAATGGATATCCAATCTCTTCTTAAAATCTTCCAGTATTGGAGCATTCTCAACTTCTGGAGGCAAGTCGTTCCACTGATTAATTGTTCTCACTGTCAGGAAATTTCTCCTCAGTTCTAGGTTGCTTCTCTCCTTTATAATGGAATACAATAGAGTACAGTAAAAGTAGAATAGAAGTAGAGTAAAAGTAGAATAGAAGTAGAGTAAAAGTAGAGTAGAGTAAAAGTAGAATACAAGTAGAGTAAGAGTAGAGTAAAAGTAGAATACAAGTAGAGTAAGAGTAGAGTAAAAGTAGAATAGAAGTAGAGTAAAAGTAGAGTAGAGTAAAAGTAGAAGTAAAGTAAAAGTAGAATAGAAGTAGAGTAAAAGTAGAATAGAAGTAGAGTAAAAGTAGAATAGAAGTAGAGTAAAAGTAGAATAGAAGTAGAGTAAAAGTAGTAGAGTAAAAGTAGAGTAGAGTAAAAGTAGAGTAGAGTAAAAGTAGAATAGAATTAGAGTAAAAGTAGAGTAGAGTAAAAGTAGAATAGAAGTAAAGTAGAATAGTAGAGTAAAGGTAGAGTAGAGTAAAGGTAGAGTAGAGTAAAAGTAGAATAGAAGTAGAGTAAAAGTAGAGTAGAGTAGGAAATAAAACAGAATAGAATAGAAGCCGGAAGGGACTTTGGAGGTCCTCTAGTCCAACTCCCTGCTTAGGCAGGAAACCTATATACCGTTTCAGACAAATGGTTGAAAAACCACCCTTGAGAAGTTTAGAAAATTCAGCAGCCACAAACACTGTACAATAACGTTGTCCAGCCTAAGTGGCCACAATTTGTGGTCCTTTCTGTTCTCACAGCCCCTTTGCAGTCTTCTTGCAAATGGATTTTTTTGGGGGGTGTGGGTGCCGGCATCCTGCGTAAAGTGGGACCTCCCCATCCCACGAATGGCTGGACCACAGAATTTTCTTTGTGCTGAGAAGCAGAGATAACGGGATTATTCCATTGGGCTGGGTTTGTCCGGAGATAAATTGGTGTGAATGAAGGTGTGGTGGAAAGTAAGCCCAGGGTTAGTAAAATGCACACCTCCAGCCCACCGTGGCTTATTCACTTAAACCCCTTTTTTAATGTATTGTTTTATCATAAAAAATAAAATACAAAACAGGAAAACAAACGGACAAAACAAAAACGTACATACATTCAACCCCAACAATTACAAAAAAGAAAAAAGTAGTGTGCCCAAAAAAAGAGAGAAAGAGGGAAAAGTGATCAATTAAACTTAACATGTAGGATCCACCATAGCTAGGTGCTGAAAGAAAAGAAAAAGCAGTAAATTCTGCTCTCTTTTTACACATTTATATTTATCTCGCTCTCTCTCATCTCTTATCTCTCATCTATATCATTCTCTCTCATCTCTGTCTGTCTATCTATCTATATCATCTAATCTCATCTCTCATCTATATTGTTCTCTCTGTCTGTCTATATCATCTCTCTCATCTCTCATCTATATCATTATCCATCCATCCATCCATCCATCCATCCATCCATCCATCCATCCATCCATCTATCTATCTATCTATCTATCTATCATCTAATCTCATCTCTCATCTATATTGTTCTCTCTCTATCTGTCTGTATATCATCTCTCATCTCTCATCTATATCATTCTCTATCATTTATATATCTATCATCTATATCGTTCTCTCTATCATCTATCTATATCATCTCATCTATATCATTCTCTATCATCCATCTATCCATCCATCCATCCATCCATCTCTATATCAACTATTTATATCTATCTACTGTATATGTATGTGTGCATTTTAAAGCTACAGGACATTAAATTAATTTTGAAGGAACCAAATTAATCTCCAAAACTGAACACTTCAACAAGAGAATAATTATGGAAGCTATGGAAATAGAGAAACACCCCCCATAACATGAATAAATGTGATGATACCTCCCGTCTATCAGACATCTGGAAACCAGCCCTAGTCAACAAACGAACCCCACCCACCACCCAGGCCGTTACAACACAAAACAACAGCGGACACACAGCCAGCACCAATCTACCAATCATGATACAACCACACAACCAATCATTCCACTTGCTGAAACAAAGCCAGCACTCCACACACTCCCACCAAGATTTATAGAAAGATGGCAGCTCCGACCATGCTTTAAGCTGAAAACACCAGCCTGAAGATGGCGAGTGAGACCTTGCCAAAACGTTGCCAAGACAATCTCAATCTTACTCGAATACCACAAGACCAGCATATATATACCCTCTCTCTCTCTCTCATATCTCATTTCTCAGTGACGGTTGAACCCAGCTGTGATGGGTAGACCATATCAGAACACTGGACAGATAGGTGTGCTGTTAAGCAGGTGTCCAACCCTGACAACCTTTAAGCTTTGTGGACTTCAACTCCCAGAATTCCCCCAACCAGCTGTGCCATTCTGGGAGTTGAAACCCACAAGGCTTAAAAGTTGGGCACCTCTGCACTAGTAATGTTTTGATGTCCGCTTGGTGTGATGACGGAACTCAATCCTTTCAGATCCTCAGCTGTAGTTTACGACTTAGCACATCTGCAAGTGAAGGGTTTAACGATGCGTTCAGCAAACCCTAATTAAACCGTGCTTCAGGTGATATGGGAGCCTAATGGATACACGGGGAACAGTTTTAACTTTGCATCAGGGAGTTTCTGGGCTTGTAATGTAGTGTCTTGGCTGTTTGGGTTCATTACTTGCGTTTGTGTATCACTGTGACCACAAAGCTCTGGTCGCCTTAGTTTCTACCCATCCGAAGTGCTTCCCAGCCCTACTCAGAGTGCGTTGTTGCAACTCTGTGCATATAGCACATATCTTCCTGTGGTGGCCCACCAACAGCCAGTGAGGCTGGCAGCAGATTTGGACAGTGAGGAGGTTGGGGAGGAACCTGGGCCAGTCCTGGAGTCTGGGGAAGGCTCGGATGAGGGCTCTGTGTCGGAGGCAGGGAGGGGGCAGGGTCGTATGCCAGTTATCAGCTGCCTTCAGAGTCAGACATCAGTGAGGCAGAAGAACAGCTGGAGCCTGTTCCCAGTGTGCGCATGCGCAGAACTGCCAGACGAAGGGAACAGCTAAAGAACAGGGGTTGACTTGGGAGTAAGGCCACAGGTGGACGATGAATGGCCCCTCCCAGAGGAAATAAAAGAGGAGCGAAAGGGGAGTGGAGTTTGCAGGAAGCCATTAGTTCGCTTCATTGGTTCCTGACTCTCCGAGGCTCCTGGCAGCTCTCCAAGCCAGATAAGGATCGTAAATCCTCCCTCGAAAGACTTTGCTGGAAGTGAATGAGCAGAATTCCCAGCAAATTATTAAAAGGGGTTTTTATCGGGACCAGGAGTTTGCTTCATGCTCTTGGGAAGCCTCGCTTAGGACACTTCCATTCAAAACTTGGCAGGAATTAGTTAATGGTGAGCTCTAGATTGCCCCAACATTAGTGTTCCAATATTTGAGGGGCTGCCCCAGAGAGGAGGGGGCCAAGCTGTTTTCCAAAGCTCCCGAAGGCCAGACAAGGAATAATTGATGGAAACTGAACAAGGAGAGATTCAACCTGGAACTAAGGAGGAATTTCTTGACAGTGAGAGCAATCAACCCAAGGAACAGAAGTTGTGGGAACTTCATCCCTGGAAGCTTTCAAGAAGAGACTGGACAGCCCTCTGTCAGAAATGGTGTAGGGTGTCGTCCTTGGGTGGGTGGGGGTTGGACTAGATGACCTACAGGGTCCCTTCCAACTCTGTTTTATCAGTTGGTTTTATTTTAATCTGGTCTCACCCTGTCTCTACATTTCCTTTTTTTTTCCATTTGTTCCTCTGCTTTCTCCAACAACCACGTCTGGCTGCCTTCCTTGGAGGTTCACGGAGAACCGTTCTTGGATCTGCTTCTTGCTATCCCTCTCCATGTCCTTCGGTGCCATCCAAGTTTCCCTTGCTGGAGAAGGGGGCCTTGGAACACAGCCCCCCCCCCCCCCCCCAGTCCACGTTTCTCTCCTGAATTTTTTTTCTTGAAGCACATCCAGGAAAAAGCACATTCAGAGGCAAGGTTTTTTTTTTTTTTTTTTTTGCAGTAATAGGAGTAACTTTACGTCTTGGGAAAAAAAAGTTTTGAATCAAGTTTGGATTTTGCATTTCTTCTTAAGCAAAGTCACAAGGAGAGGCACTGATCTAACAACTTCTTTTTTTTTTCTTTTCCATATCACATTTGGGTAGCAAAGTCTTGTCCCCATGCTTTTAAGGAACTGGGGCTTAATCGATCCATGATGGAAGAGATGCCTTCACATTTTAGAACAGAAGAGAGCTGGAAGGGACCTTGGAGGTCTTCTTGCTGCTCAATCAGGAGAACCTGTACCATTTCAGGAAGGAAGGAAGTTGGAAGGGACCTTGGAGGTCCTCTAGTCCAATCCCCTGCTTAAGCAGGAAACCCTACACCACTTCAGACAAATGGTTATCTAATCTCTTCTTAAAAACACTTCCAGTGTTGGAGCATTCACAATTTCTGGAGGCAACTTGTTCTGCTGGTTAATTGTTCTCACTGTCAGGAAATTTCTCCTTAGTTCTAAGTTGCTTCTCTCCTTGATTAGTTTCCACTCATTGCTTCTTGTCCTGCCCTCAGGTGCTTTGGAGAATAGCTTGACTCCCTCTTCCTTGTGGCATCCCCTGAGATATTAGAACACTGCTATCATGTCTCCCCTAGTCCTTCTTTTCCTTAAACTAGACATACCCAGTTCCTGCAACTGTTCTTCATATGTTTTAGCCTCCATCCCCTAATCCTCTATGTGGCTCTTCTCTGCACTCTTTCTAGAGTCTCAACATCTTTTCTACATCGTGGCAACCAAAACTGGATGCCGTATTTCCAACGGTAGCCTTATAAAGTGGCATCAACCCTTCACGTGATCTTGATCCTCTCCCTCTGTTGATGCAGCCTAGAACTGTGTTGGCTTTTTGAGCAGCTGCTGCACACGGCTGGCTCCTATTTAAATGGTTGTCCACTAGGAGTCCAAGATCCCCTCTCACAGTTACTCCTATTGAGTGAGGTACCACCTATACTGCACCTGTGCATTTGTTTTTTCTTGCCTAAATGTAGAACCTTCCTTTGAATTTCATTTGGTTAGATAGCACCCATTCTTCAAGTCTGCCAAGTTCCTTCCGTATCTTGAGCCTGTCTTCCGGAGTGTCGGCTATTGCTACCAGCTTGGCTTATCCCAAGAATGATTGGGCTGAGTGTGTGTATGTGTGCAGGTGTGTTTCTTAAGTTCATTCCAGCATCCCTGGCTGGAAATCTGTTCTTCTCCATGAAAATCCAACGGCATCCTTCATTCATCTTCGTGAGTTTCCTTCCTTCTCTCAGATGTGGACTGTTAACAGCTCTTCGGTATGTGGGAGAAATGATTTACAAGGTTGTGGTTTTGGCTTGCTGAGTCATAAGAGAGGTTGAGGTCCTGGCAGCTGATTGACAAAATGCAAATTTTGGGTTGTTTTATGAGGCGCTAAAGTCATCAAAATCTTCCCGGCCCTCAAGATCCCTCAAGATCCCTCAAGATCCCTCAAGACAACATTCCTTCTGCTTGGAGAAATTGCTCTAAGAAATTGCTTTAAGAAGTTGCTGTCATTTCTTAAAATGGGGTGGGACTGTGGAAAAAGAAAAAACTTATAATTCCTCCCCCCCCCCTCCTTCCACTTGAATTTTCTATGCCCTTGTTTTCATAATGCCGTTGAGAGGAAAAATTGAGCTGTTCGTTCTTGCGAGGCCAGGCAAACCTTTCTTCCAAAAAAAATTCCACACTTTTGCCACACTTACGTGGAGTCCTTTCTCCCCCACCCCAGAGGGATATGCAGCTCAGCTATTTCTTTTTTTTAAAGTTTTTTTAAATTTATTTTCCATTTAAAAAAATACAAAACATTTCATCTCTCTTTAAGCAGCGGGTCGTCTGGGTACAGATATTTCTGTGCAACATCCTTCCACAAATTATATAGGGGTAACGACATCATACCCCTGTCGTGGTCAGACCACTGCCTACTGAGGCTTGACTTCCGGAGACCAAACCCCCACTGTAGGGAGGAGGAACCGACCAGGTGGTTCCGCCCCAGGCGACTTATGGAGCCGTTAAGGTTCCAGACGGAGCTTGGGGTCATTCCTGATACTTTCGCCCACAGTCCGGTTGAGACTCTGGTTGCTGCCTGGCACTCGACAGCATCGGAGACCCTTGACCGGATTGCGCCACTACGGCCCCTCTGAGGCGGCGGATCCCGGAGACCCCCTTGGTTTACCGAGGAACTCCGGGAGATGAAGCGCCGGAGGAGATGCCTAGAGCACCTATGGAGGTCCGATAAGTCCGAATCGAACCGAGCAATGGTAACCACCTGCACCAAGGAATACACCAGGGCACTTAGGGCAGCGAAAAGATCTTATATAGCCACCTTGGTTGCGTCCGCTGAGTCCCGCCCAGCCGCCCTGTTTAGGATAACCCGCTCCCTACTAAATAGGGAAGCGGGGGAACCCTTGCAGGGCAGAGCTGAGGATTATGCCCAATTCTTAGCGGACAAAATTGCTCGGTTTCGGTCGGACTTGGACTCCATCTCTGCAGTTCCAGCCGAGGCACAAGAGGATGAAGTAGACCACCTCTGGGTTGAGTTTCAGGATGTTGCCCCTGGGGATGTGGACAAGGCCATGAGGGCTGTAAGTGCCTCCACCTGTGTACTGGACCCGTGTCCCTCATGGCTGGTTGCTAACAGCAGTGAGGTGACACGAGGCTGGATCCAGGCGGTTGTTACCGCCTCTCTTCGGGAGGGGAACTTCCCCGCCGCGCTAAAAGCGGCGGTGGTGAGACCCCTCCTGAAGAAGCCATCCTTGGATCCAGCTGTTCTTAATAACTATCGTCCAGTCTCCAACCTTCCCTTTCTTGGGAAGGTTGTTGAGAAGGTGGTGGCCTTCCAGCTCCAGCGGTCCTTGGAGGAAGCAAGTTATCTTGACCCCTTCCAGTCAGGCTTCAGACCCGGTTACAGCACAGAAACCACTTTGGTCGCATTGACCGATGATCTTTGGAGAGCCAGAGATGGAGGACATCCCTCCATCCTGGTTCTCCTTGACCTCTCAGCGGCTTTCGATACCATCGACCATGGTATCCTTCTGCGACGACTGCGGGAGGTGGGAGTGGGAGGCACCGTGCTGCGGTGGTTCTCCTCCTACCTCTCGGACAGGTCGCAGTCGGTGTTAGTGGGGGGGCAGAGATCGACCCCTAGGCCCCTAACATATGGGGTGCCTCAGGGTTCGGTCTTATCCCCCCTACTATTCAACATCTACATGAAACCGCTGGGAGAGATCATTCGCAGGCACGGGATAAGATACCATCAATATGCGGACGATACCCAGTTGTATCTGTCCGCCCCGTGCCAACTCAATGAAGCGGCGGACGTGATGAACCGAGGCCTTGAGGCCGTTATGGACTGGATGAGGGCTAACAAGCTTGTACTCAACCCGGAAAAGACCGAGTGGCTGTTGTGCTTCCCTCCCAACAATTCGACCAGTACTCCATCACTCAGGCTGGGGGGTCAAATTCTACACCCCTCAGAGAGGGTTCGCAACTTGGGAGTCCTCCTGGATCCACAGCTATCCTTTGACCACCATCTGATGGCTGTGACCAGGGGGGCATTTGCCCAGGTTCGCCTGGTGCGCCAGTTGCGACCCTACCTGAATCGGGAGGCTCTCACAACAGTCACTCGGGCCCTTGTGACCTCTAGGCTGGAATACTGCAATGTGCTCTACATGGGGCTGCCCTTGAAGAGCATCCGGCGACTTCAGCTAGTCCAGAATGCGGCCGCGCGAGTGATCGTGGGTGCACCTCGGTTCACCCACATAACACCTATCCTCCGCGAGCTGCGCTGGCTACCTGTCGATCTCCGGGTGCGCTTCAAGGTGCTACTAGTCACCCATAAAGACCTCCATGGTAGTGGATCTGCGTACTTGAGAGACCGCCTTCTGCCAATTACCTCCCTGCGACCAATTAGATCTCACAGATTGGGCCTCCTCCGAATTCCATCTGCCAGCCAGTGCCGGCTGGCAACTACAAGGAGGAGAGCCTTTTCAGTAGTAGCTCCGACCCTTTGGAACGAGCTCCCCGTGGAGATTCGTACTCTCACCACCGTCCAGGCCTTCCGCATAGCCCTTAAGACCTGGCTAGCCCGTCAGGCCTGGGGACAAAGATAATCGCCCCTCCCGAATGATGAATGAATGTTGCTCATTATTTTACTCTATGTTTGTCTACGTTATTGTATGTATTTCCCCTCCCCTGATCTTATGTAAGCCGCCCTGAGTCCCCTCAGGGAAAAGGGCGGCCTATAAATGTTAATAAACCTTCAAAACCTTCAAACCTTGAACAATGAAACCATATGTAACTCTTCATTTCCTTCATAACATATCTTCATAACATATCTTCTAATAAAAATGCAATAATAACATTCAACATGATTATTCTCATCATGCTCGTGTTATCAGTTGCCATTTTATTCTTATCTCCATGTATTTTCTATTTTTGTTGTCATATTTCCATCAATTTTTATTCTCTAACCATTGGTAAAATGCTTCCCATATCATATAGCAATAGCAATTAGACTTATATACCGCTTCCTAGGGCTTTCAGTCCTCTCTAAGCGGTTTGCAGTGTCAGCATATTGCCCCCACAGTCTGGGTCCTCATTTTACCCACCTCGGAAGGATGGAAGGCTGAGTCAACCTTGAGCCGGTGAGATTAGAACCGCTGAACTGCAGCTAACTGTCAGCTTAAGTGGCCTGCAGTACTGCACCCTAACCACTGCGCCACCTCGGCTCTCATGTATAATCAGTTTGTTCTTTCTTCTTAATTGCCAACGTTAGTCTATTCATTTCTGCACATTCTAATATTTTCCTAATCCCCTTCTCTTCAGTAGGAATCACTTCACTTTTCCAATATTGTGCAAATATATTTCTAGCTGCTGTTTCTGATGTTATTATATGGTATATTTGGAGGTAAAAGTTAAATTCAAAACAGCCGGGATCTTGAAGATTTCTGCAATCTCCTTCACCCTTAAAGTCAGAACCTTCAGATCTAACAAGGGGCACAATAAATTTGCATTTTTTTGAAATTAAAGAATTTAAGAATATGCTTTAAAAGAACTAGTTTTTTTGTGCAAAGTATTGTTTTTTTTCCAATTTGGAGGCAGGGCAGAATAAACTACCTTGTGTTTATTTAAATGTGCTTGCTTGACTATTTGTTGTTAGTTGTGAAGTTGTGTCCGACCCATCGCAACCCCATGGACAACGTTCCTCCAGGCCTTCCTGTCCTCTACCATCCTCTGGAGTCCAGTTAAGCTCATGTCAACTGCTTCAGTGACTCCATCCAGCCATCTCCTTCCCTGCCATCCCCTTCTTCTTTTGCCCTCCATCGTTCCCAGCATGAGGCTCTTCTCCAGGGAGTCCTTCCTTCTCATTAGGTGGCCAAAGTCTTTGAGTTTCTTTTTCAGGGTCTGGCCTCCTAAAGAGCAGCCAGGGTTGATCTCCTCTAGGACTGACCGGTTGGATGGCCTTGCAGTCCAAGGGACTCGCAGGAGTCTTCTCCAGCACCAGAGTTCAAAGGCTTCCATTCTTTGGCGCTCGGCCTTCCTTATGGTCTAACCTTCACAGCCATCCCTTGCAACTGGGAAAACCACAGCCTTGACTTGACACACTTTTGATTGGCAGGGTGATGTCTCTGCTGTCTAGATTTGCCGTAGCTTTCCTCCCTAGGAGCAAACATCTTTATTGTGAGTTAAAACTTAGCATCTGGATTTTTAACTTTTAACTCCCCATGGAACTCAAGATTCCTATCCATACCCACCCACCCCTTAAAATAAGAGTTATTTCCTGGTCACTACTTCCATTTTTGAGACGGTTTTGCTTACGTCCTCTTTGAAGTTTTTAAAAACGTGTTTTGATGTTGACCGGGAATCACTTTAAACCCTTCGGGGAAAAAAGATACGAATCGACTTGCTTGCAAAACACGAATAAAGCTTTTCCTAGCTGCTAGCTTTCGAAGCATTCTGTCTCCTCCACAGGGCCTTTGTCCATGGTGCTAACAGCACTCCTGCAAGGCTCTTAAACGTTCTTTAAATATTGTTGTTGCCATTGTGCAGCTGCACCTGTCTGTAAATGCAACCGTTGCGTGGCTGCCGTAAATTATGCCGGAATAAGCATTTCCTGGATGCGTCCAGTGAATTTATAGCTTGTTGCAATCGGGGCCAGATTGGCCAAACAACCCTATTTACTGCTCCCTTCCTCACTGTTTATTGGCAGCTGCAAATGAGGAGACTGGAGTTTTTGCTCTGGGCAATTTCTTTGCTGCCAAATGGAGATATCACGGTTGGTTAATTATTGGCCCCGGATCTTATGGGTGTCAGTTGTGGAAGAATCCAGCTCTCTCTCACCATCAGTGGTCTCTCTCGCATTCCTTGATGGGCATCGGTGGTGAACCGTGGTTATCTCGGGTCATTCTGTTGGCATTTTAGGAGGGCCCAGGTGATTTTGATTTGGGGAGGGAGGGAGGAAGGAAGGAAGGAAGGAAGGAAAAGAAGGAGGTTGGGAGGGAAAGAAGGAAGGCAAAGATGGAGGGTGGGAGGGAAGGAAGGAAAGGAGGGAGGAAGGAAAAAGAGAGCAGAAGGAAGGAGGATGGGAGGAAAGAAAGGAAAAGGAGGAAGGAAGGAAAAGGAGGAAGGAAAAAAGGATGGAAAAGGAGGAAGGAAAAGGAGGAAAGGAAGGAAAAGGAGGAAGGAAGGAAAGGGATGAAAAAAGAGGAAGAAAGGAAAAGGAGGAAGGAAGGAAGAAAGAAGGAGGGTGGGAGAGAAAGAAGGAAGGAAGGGAAAGAAAGAAAGGTGAAGACGGAGGGTGGGAGGGAAGGATGGAAGGTCAAAAGGCCTGGATTGCTCATTTCAAATTAAGAGAGGGTTAACAGACGATTGAAGGAATGAAAAGAAGGGAGGGAGGGAAGGAAGGAAGGAAGGGAAAGGAGGAGGTTGGGAGGGAAGGAAGGGAAGTGAAGATGCAGAGTGGGAGGGAAAGAAGGAAGGAAGGGAAGGGAAGAAGGAGTGGGGGGAAGGTTGGAAGGTGAAAAGGCCTGGATTGCCCATTTCAAATTAAGAGAGGGTTAACAGACTGTTTATGAACATATGAAGAACAGTTGAAGGGAGGGAGGAAAGGAAGGATGGAAATTACCCAGATGTGTATTTCCCAGATCCCTTCTTATTTTTACGCATTTCTTCAGTTTCTAGAGCCTATTTCTATATTCCTGGGGTGGTGGAATTTAAGAAAGCGGTGGAAGGGGGTGAGTGCCGGCAAGAAAAATTCACCCCCTTCCAGTGCCATCTTCAAACCGTCCCTGGAGATGTTTCCCAGATAGAGAAGATGGCCTTTCAAGCCATTTGATCCCCAGGTTCAAATCTC
The DNA here is from genome assembly GCF_009769535.1 of Thamnophis elegans. Lineage (NCBI taxonomy): Eukaryota > Metazoa > Chordata > Lepidosauria > Squamata > Natricidae > Thamnophis > Thamnophis elegans. The sequence continues at coordinate 29,603,181 of NC_045556.1, forward strand.
AGATTTCACTTCCACTTCACATTTTTGCCAGCTTCCCTGTTCTTCCTGTCCTTGAAACGAGGCCACGGATCACACATCGGAAAACTGAAAACTGAACCAAACCAGGCCCTTCTATCTTCGCTTGTACGTGTTAATAAGTATTTTATGAAGCCCCAGTTTACAGAAATGCGTTCTCTTGTCGCTTTGCAAGTGAGGCAGGGCAAGGACGAGCTTCAGCGTGCTGTTCGTTGTGGTTGTCCTATTTCTGAAGGCCTCCATCTGGTGAGAAGCAGTCTATTCGGGGAAGGAAAGCCAACGCATTAGCACAACTGAACGTCAAGGAGAAATGGCGTCTCACTTTTCCTCCCAGACAGATCAAAAATAAACATGGAAACGTTTCGGGGAAGAAGGCTCCCAATTCTCCAAAACGGTCCCTTGCTGTGGACTGCAGAAAGTTTGAGGAAATTAAAGATTCCTTTCCCCGCTAAAAATAGAATGAAATGGGATTTGGAATTGAATTGAATTTGGAATAGAATTTGGAATGGAATAGAACTTGGAATAAAATAGAATAGAATTTGGAATAGAATTTGGAATAGAATTGAACTTGGAATACAATAGAATAGAATAAAATTTGGAATAGCATAGCATAGGGAATAGTATAGAATTTGGAATGGAATGGAATAGAATAGGAATAGAATAGAATTTGGAATTGAATTTGGAATTGAATTTGGAATGAAATAGAATAGAATTTGGAATAGAATTAGACTTGGAATAGAATAGAATTTGCAATAGCATAGCATTGAATAGGAAATACTATAGAATTTGGAATGGAATATAATAGAATAGGAATAGAATAGAATTTGCAATAGAATAAAATTTGGAATAGAATAGAATTTGGAATGGAATAGAACTTGGAATACAATAGAATAGAATTTGGAATAGCATAGCATAGGGAATAGTATAGAATTTGGAATGGAATGGAGTAGAATAGGAATAGAATAGAATTTGGAATTGAATTGAATTTGGAATGAAATAGAAAAGAATTTGGAATAGAATTAGACTTGGAATAGAATAGAATTTAGAATAGCATAGCATTGAATAGGAAATACTGTAGAATTTGGAATGGAATAGAATAGGAATAGAATAGAATTTGGAATAGAATAGAACTTGGAATAAAATAGAATAAAATTTGGAATAGAATTGGACTTGGAATACAATAGAATAGAATAGAATTTGGAATAGCATAGCATAGGGAATAGTATAGAATTTGGAATGGAATGGAATAGAATAGGAATAGAATAGAATTTGGAATTGAATTGAATTTGGAACAAAATAGAATAGAATTAGAATTTGTAATAGCATACCATAGCATTGAATAGGAAATACTATAGAATTTGGAATAGAATAGGAATAGAATAGAATAGAATTTGGAATGGAATAAAACTTGGAATAAAATAGAATAGAATTTGGAATAGAATTGGACTTGGAATACAATAAAATAGAATAGAATTTCAAATAGCATAGCATAGGGAATAGTATAGAATTTGGAATGGCATGGAATAGAATAGGAATAGAATCGAATTTGGAATTGAATCGAATTGAATTTGGAATAAAATAGAATGGAATTTGGAATAGAATTGGACTTAGAATAGAATAGAATTTGCAATAGCATAGCATAGCATAACATTGAATAGGGAATAGTATAGAATATGGAATAGAATAGGAATAGAATAGGAATAGAATTCTTTATTGGTAATAGTTTGACAATGTTGTGGGAATTAGTTGTTTAGCAGAGTGATGGCGTTCGGGGGAAAAACTGTCCTTGTGTCTAGTTGTTCTGGTGTGCAGTGCCCTATAGTCTCGTTTTGAGGGTAGGAGTTGAAACCATTTATGTCCTGGATGCGAGGGGTCTGTAGGTATTTTCACAGCCCTCTTTTTGACTCCTGCAGTGCGCAGGTCCTCAATGGAAGGCAGGTTGGTAGCCACTGTATAATATTACAATTACAATTGTATAAAATTGTCTAATAGAAGCGTGTTCTTGCTCGTCGGCGAGTAACATTTCCCCGGATTGATTTGACTGATGCCGTTTTGGCATTTAGCGCTGATCGCTTGGTCATCAGCATTAAATGTTTTGCTTCGCTTTCCTTTAAGGAGGGCGCTTTTCCCCTCCATTAGCTCCGGATTACATTTCTGTTAACATTGGGCCACGCGCACATTGCGAGAAAGACATTTGCGAGTTAACAAAGAAGGCAATATGCAAAACCAGATATGTTTTCACAATCCAGGATTGCTCGTTTCAAATTGTGAATGCTTTATGAACAGTTACAGGAATCTAGAAAGAAGAAGGAACTAGGGATGACATGATAGCAGTCTTCCAGAATTTGAAGGGCTGCCACAAAGAAGGGGGGGGGGGGTGTCAGCTTATTCTCCTTAAGCATCAGAGAAGCAGGACAAGAAACAATGGATGGAAACTAATCAAGGAGAGAAGCAACCTGGAATTAAGGAGAAACTTGCTAACAGTGAGGACAATTAACCAGCGGAACAGCTTGCCACAAGAAGTTGTGGGTGCTTCATCGCTGTTTTTTTTTTTTAAAGAAACGACTGGCAGCCACCCATCTGAAATGGTATATGGTGTCCTGCTTGAGCAAGGGGTTGGACTAGAAGACCTCCAAGGTCCCTTCCAGCTCCGTTCCGATTGCTTTGAGGCTCTTCGCTTCTGGTTTCGACTTTCGGGTGCCTGCCAGAAATGTTTGAGCAACGTGCCCATCGCCCCAGTCAGCACAAGTCATTGGCTGGGATTTGCCCTCTGGGAGAACTGAACCAGAGCCAGTGCATTAGTGGTGTTGTGCAATGCTGTTTTCCCCAAACCCCAAATAACTTCAAATAAAAATTTTTTAAAAAATTGGACGTTGGAATATGAAGGATCCCTTAGGTTTATTTTTGATAGCTGTTTCTCTTGCTGTGCATCTCAGATGTCCTTTCCCGGACGGCATTGGGTGGGGTGGGGGGGATGGGGTGGGGGGGAGAAATGACTTCAAAATAGAACCGAGAAGATATTTAAGGAAGGATATTAAGTGTACGGTTTGCTACCCGATAGCTCTCATTTGCAACATTGGACACCATGAGAGTCACTGTCTCCCCTTAAGCATCTTCCTGTTCCTTTCAGTTTCTCTGGGTCCCTGGAAAAGAATATGACATTAATTGGAAAAAAACACACACACTCCCCAATGTTTTAATTTGAGAAAACAAGAAATTTTAGGAGAAGGGTGTTGGGTATCCAACTGGCCACTGTATTTCGTCCGGTTGTCCCACCCGTTGAGACTAATGAGAACAATCAACCCATGGAACAGAAGTGGCCTTCAAAAGTTTTCGGTTTCATCACTTGAGCCTTTCAAGAAGAGACCGGACTGCCATCGGTCAGAAATGGTGTAGGGTCTTCTCCTTGGCAGGGGGGTTGGACTAGATGACCTCCAAGGCCCCTTCCAATTCTGTGTCAGCGTTCCAAGTATCATGTAGAATTAAATCAGAGTCCAAGGCAAAACGATCCTTAAAGCTCCAATTTAATAAAACAGACATTTTAGCACATCTGTGTTAATCCCAATTCTGGAAATTACATCAGAAAACCACCCAGTTAAAAGTTCATGATCTTGTCCCCACACCCACAATCCATCACATGGTCCAATTTTCTTCTTCCACGCTGGCATCCACACCCAGCTGCTTCCGATCAGGTGTAAATGTGCAGAGACATAAGATGACCTTGGCCTCTAGTAAAGAATGAAAACAATACATTCCACAATCCTACTCCTGTCTATTCCCCCCTCCCATCAACTATACTAATGAAACAGCATAATAAAATAAGAGAAAGCATGGCAGGCCAAAATTCTAAAAGAAATATAATTGAAGGCCCGACACTCTGGCATTCTATATTCAAAGGAAGAGAAGTTGCCTTCAGAAGTTGTGGGAGCTTCATCACTGGAAGCTCTCAAGAAGAGACTGGACTGCCATCGGTCCGGAACGGTGAAGCGTCTCCTGCTTGGGCAGGGGGTTGGACTAGATGACCTACAAGGTCCCTTCCAACTCTGTTAAGCTGTTTAAAGATTATTGCTTTACCAACAGGCTACCTCGGGTCTACAACATCTTACCTTCGCCAACTTGCCATGGCCAACTTTCTGCAGGATAACTCTTCGCGGGACAAGGATTACACTTAAATCGAAGAAATAGTGGAATAGAAAGAACCATTCAAAAGAAAGGAATGGCGAAGGAGAGACAAAATGAAATGGGAATCATAAAAAGTAAAATATACCCAAAGATGCTTTCCCCCCCCCCCAAGAGGCAACCGGGATTTTCTGGTTCTTCTTTGAAGACGTTTTACTTCTCATCCACGGGGCTTCATCAGCTAAAAACTGAAATAATGTTTAAACTATTTTCGAATCAGTAAATTGAATGGTTGAATTGTCCCATAACGCGGTGACCTTGTCAAATTGTCCTATCCCACCCTAAAGGTAAAGATTTCCCTCGCACATATGTGCTAGTCATTCCCGACTCTAGGAGGCGGTGCTGATCTCTGTTTCAAAGCCGAAGAGCCAGCGCCGTCCGAAGACGTCTCCGTGGTCATGTGGCTGGCATGATTCAACTCCCGAAGGCGCACGGAACGCTGTTCCCTTCCCACCAAAGGTGGTTCCTATTTTTCTACTTGCATTTTTTATGTGCTTCCAAACTGCTAGGTTGGCAGAAGCTGGGACAAGTAACGGGAACTCACTCCATTATGCAGCACTAGGGATTCGAACCATCGAACTGCTGACCTTCTGATCGACAGGCTCAGTGTATTAGCCACAATGCCCCTATAATTCCACCCTACCTTACCCCAATTTCTGGGAAATCTCTTTTCCGTCATTCCTTCCCCTTACCAGCAGATGGGAGGATTGGTTCCCGAGGCCAGTGTCCCGTTAAGTCATTCCTGTTTATTCTCAGGATGGCCTCATCTAAATCCAGCCAGTGCTTGCTTTCTTTGGGAATAGCCTCTCCGTCCAGCTTCGGCCCAGCTCGTAACACAACTCTGTGTGCTTCTCCGGATGGCTCGTTCATTCCAGCTCTGAGCTCTGCCTCGTTGGGCGCTGTTTTCAAGTTGTTCTCGCTTAACATTTTGTTTCTGGAAGTGTGAATTTCTATCTTAAAATAGAACTGAGGAAACAGCCGCAGGAGCAGGCATGCCGTCAACCCTCACCGATTCTCTGTGTTTTGAACCCGGAGCGATTTTTGGATTCTGTGGACCTTTGCCATTATCCATTATTTCCCTTGTCTTTGGCCAAAAAGTTACCTTATTTGGTTTTTCCTTTTTCTTTCGTTTGTTTGTTAATCTGACGTTCTCAGATTAACAGAGTTGGAAGGGACCTTGTAGGTCATCTAGTCCAACCCCCTGCCCAAGCAGGAGACCCTACACCTTTTCTGACAGATGTCAGTCCAGTCTCTTCTTGAAAGCCTCCAGTGTTGAAGCTCCCACAACTTCTGTTCCATAGGTGGATTGTTCTCACTGTCAGAAAGTTCCTCCTTATTTCCAGGTTGAATCTCTCCTTGGTCAGTTTCCATCCATTATTCCTTCTCTGGCCTTCAGGTGCTTTGGAGAATTAGCTTGATCCCCTCCTCTCTGTGGCCGCCCTCCAAATATTGGAAGGCTACTATCCTGTCTTCCCTGGTCCTTCTCTTCACTAGACTAGCCATGCCCAGTTCCTGCAACCATTCATCGTATATTTTAGTCTCCAATCCCCTCATCATCCTGGTTGCTCTTCTCTGCCCTCTTTCTAGAGTCTCAATATCCTTTACAAATTAACAGAGTTGGAAGGGGCCTTGTAGATCATCTAATCCAACCCCCCACCCAAGCAGAAGACCCTACACCCACAACTTCAGTTCCATGGGTTGATTGTTCTCACTGTCAGAAAATTGCTCCTTATTTCCATGTCAAATAAGTTTCCATCCATTATTCCTTGTCTGGCATTCGGGTGCTTTGGAGAATAGCTTGACCCCCTTCCTCCTCTCTGGGGCAGCCCCTCAAATATTGCATGACTGCTACCTACTGCTGTTAGATATTTATTCTGGGATGGAGGTTTGTCCTTAAGTGTTTCCCCCGGGGACCTTGGGAGGCCTGGGTTGTCGCTGGCCAGAATTTGACCATCTCTTTTGGTGCAAAAAAAAAAAGACCTTTTTTAACTTGTTTTCTTCCTGTAAGTTTAGGTGTGTCTTATAGTCTCAAAAATACAGTACCTAAATGAATTCCCTTACTGAACAGGGACACAGTGGCTCAGGGACTAAGGCGCTGAGCTTGTTGGTCAGAAAGGTCGGCAGTTCGGCGGTTCGAATCCCTAGCGCCGTGTAACGGAGTGAGCTCCCGTGACTTGTCCTAGCTTCTGCCAACCGAAAAGTTCGAAAGCACGTTAAAAAATGCAAGTAGAAGAATAGGGAGCACCTTTGGTGGGAAGGGAACAGCGTTTCATGCGCCTTCGGTGTTGAGTCATGCCGGCCACATGACCACAGAGATGTCTTCGGACAGTGCTGGCTCTTCGGCTTTGAAACAGAGATGAGCACCGCCCCCTAGAGTCGGGAACAACTGGCACAGATGTGCGAGGGGAACCTTTCCCTTTGGTGCAAAGCTTGTCCTTTGAGTTTCCAGAGAGGAACTAAAAACAGCCTGGATAGACCCATCTCTCTGGGATGTGCTGAGAAAAATCTGCCAGCTATCTTGGGGGGGGCAGGAGATGGGCAAAGGTACCTAGTGTTTATTTCCACGAATAGATGTCCTGGTTTTTATTTTATTTTTTTATATTTTCCGCAAGCGGCTACAGAAACCTGTTCTTCCTTTTATCTCCTCCCTTCATTTGGGGATGTTTTTTTAAAAAAAGCCGCCACCTTGAGCTCTACCAACACACACACACACACACACACACACACACACACACACACACACACACACACACAGAGTTTTCCAAAGGCCTTTTCTGCATCTCAAAAGCTGCAAGCCTTTCAGATAAATTGGAGGAAAACCATTGCCAAGGAATGTTCCTCCTCCTTTCTCTGCCCATCGGACCCATACCTCCCCTTCCCCTCCATCCCCTGGCTCCCCCCTCCAAAAAAACCTCCCTCAGCAAACCTAGTTTGGTTCCTCGGGAGTGGTCCCACCGGAATTATTTCTGAGTATGCCAGCATCTTGCAGGAGGCAACTATTTTTAGCTCTGCAGTGCAGAGTTTGACACAAACCTATTGTGTTGTAGGCTTACAGATGTGTTTTATTCAGTGTCTGGAAAGGCCACAGAATAGGCCAGAGGGGGAGCCAGTAACCCATGACATCATTTAACGCAGAAGTATATTATTATATTATTATTATTAGTAGTACTACAGTCATCCAGATATTCAGGCTGCGCATCACTTTTTCGTCCCACCTATTTGCTCCTGGCAAGGGACGTAGTGACTCAGTGGCTAAGAGGCTAATCTTGTCGATCAGAAAGGATGGCAGTTCGGTGGTTCGAATCCCTAACGCCGCATAACGGAGTGAGCTCCCTTGACTCGTCCCAGCTTCTGCCAACCTAGCAGTTTGAAAGCACGTTAAAAATGCAAGTAGAAAAATAGGAGCCACCTTTGGTGGGAAGGGAACAGTGCTCCGTGCGCCTTCGGTGTTGAGTTATGCCGGCCACATGACCACGGAGACGTCTTCGGACAGCGCTGGCTCTTTGGCTTTGAGAAGGAGATGAGCACCGCCCCCTAGAGTCGGGAACGACTAGTATGTCGCAATAGCTGGAAACTAATCAAGGAGAGAAGCAACTTTCCTCCAAAAGTTATGAATGATCCAACACTGGAAGTTTTTAAGAAGATGTTGGATATCCATTTGTCTGGAGCGGTATAGGGTTTCCTACCTAAGCAGGGGGTTGGACTAGAAGACCTCCAAGGTCCCTTCCAACTTTGTTATTTTGCTCTGCTGTGCTCTGCTCTGCTCTGCTCTGCTCTACTCTACTCCCTATCCTATCCTATCCTAACCTAACCTATCCTACCCTTCTACTCTACTCTACTCTACCCTACCCTACCCTACCCTACCCTATCCTACCCTTATCCTATCCTATCCTTCTATTCTATTTTATTCTATTCTAATTATTTTCTCTTCTCTACTATTCTCTTCTCTTCTGTTAATTATGTTCTCTTCTATTAATTATCTTCTCTTCTATTAATTATCTTCTCTTCTCTTCTAATTATCTTCTCTACTATTCTCTTCTCTTCTATTTTAATTTTCTCTCTACTCTTCTATTCTAATTCTCTTCTCTACTATTCTCTTCTCTTCTCTTTCCTACTCTACTCTACTCTATTCCACTCCATTCCATTTCCTACTCTATCCTACTATATATATGCTATTCTTTTCTATTCCACTCCACTCCATTCCATTCTATTCTATTCTAATTCCTACTCTACTCTATTTTAATTCCTATTCTATTCCATTCCATTCCATTCTATTCATCTCTTTTGAGCAAACCTGAATCTGCATTTTTGCTGCCCAGCATAACTCATCTTTTGCAATTGATGACCCGGGCAATGACAGGTCAAGCCCAGTCCAGCTTCTCTTCACCTGTGACCCAGTTGCGGGGCCATAATATAATCATCCACACCGCCAAGACATCGCCAATGCGGACATTGCAAAATAAATAAATAAAATAAAAACAAACTATTTGTGGAATAAGCTATTTCGAACAGCTTGCGCAAGTCAGTTGTGTACACAAGGGTGGCAAAAATCCCACGTTTTCATTTTCTCGTTGGTGCAGAAATGCACAGCAAGGCCGGTTAGGAGTGGCTGCTGTAAACAAGCCAAAGAAAGACATGTTTGGGTTTCTCATCCCCATGTTTAACCACGGATAGAGTCATTGTTCGGATTAATTGCAAGCTTGGTACTACCAGGAGGCTGTGCGACATCTTGTAAAGAAATGATGGAGAGAACCAGACAACCCAGAGGAATTTCAGCCAGGAAATGACAAAGGCGTTAGAGAGGGGAGCAGGGAGAATGGAATGGAATAGAAATAGAGTTGGGAATGGGAATAGAGGATGGTGATGGGATCGGATGGAGTAGAATAGAAAATAGAGTAAAGCAGAGCAGAATAGGAATAGAAGAGAAGAGAATAGAGAATAGAATAGGAATAGAATAGAAGTCTTTATTGGCCAAGTGTGATTGGACACACAAGAAATTTGCCTTTGGTGAAGAAGCTCTCAGTGTACATAAAAAGACAAGATACATTCGTCAAGAATCATAAGATACAACACTTAATGATAGTCATAGGAATAGAGTAGAGTAGAATAAGAATAGGGAATAGAATAGAATAGGATTATTTATTGGCCAAGTGTGATTGGACACACAAGGAATTTGTCTTTGGTGCAGAAGCTCCCAGTGTTGATAAAAAGACAAGATACATTAGTCAAGAATCATAAGGTACAACACTTAATGTTAATAGTAATGCAGGCTTAATCGTTTGACAGTGGGGAGGGAATTATTTGTTTAGCAGAGTGATGGCATGCGGAGAAAAACTGGCCTTGTGCGTAGTTGTCTTGGTGTGCAGTGCCCTATAGTGTCATTTTGAGGGTAGGAGTTGAAACAATTTATGTCCAGGATGCGAGGGGTCCGTAGATATTTTCACAGCCCTCTTTTTGACTCGTGCAGTGTTACAGGTCCTCCATGGAAGGCAGGTTGATAGCCATTGTTTTTTCTGCAGTTGTGATTCTCCTCCGAAGTCCGTGTCTGTCTTGTTGGGTTGCAGAGCCAAACCAGACAGTTACGGAGGAGCAAATGACAGACTCAACGATTCCTCCGTATAAATGGCGTCTACTGTTATCAGTCGAATAACAGTTCTAGAATAGAAGACAGTTTCTGTAAAACTGTTGTCTGTAGAGAACTGCATCTATGGACGGAGCCTTTCCCGTTTCTCTGCTTTCCCAAAGAGTTCAGTGGCCTCTGCTTGGCTCCGATGCCTAGTTTAAAGATTAATGACTCTCCATTTAAAGAGTGGGGCCATCGCTTCGGCCCTTATGGTTTTATGCCATTTCAAGAAGGGATGCAAACGTTAAGAAAGCGAGCCGCTCCGAGTCACAGCTGGCCTCAGATGCCAAGGCTTTAAGGGAGGGCTTGGAAAAATACCCGACTTGCTTGCCAACTGATTCCCCCCAATACCTCCAATGCTGCTGGAATCCTCCTAAGGCAGACTAACAAGTCAAAAGCCCTCCGCTGGTTTAATTTATTTCCCCCGCCCCCTGCTCTTTTGTTAAATATTTTAGTGCATCCAGCTAGCCAGAGAGGATCTGTCTTTGCTTTGAGAATGCACTTAAGAGAGCTGCTTATGCAGAATATGTACATGCAATCAGCAATAATTTCTCCCCCCCCTTTTCATCGTCTTCTTCATTTCCAGAACGGGTTTGTTTAGAGGCACTCACTAGCCAAAACGACGTTTGTGGAAAGCAAACTCTATAACTACTTTGTGCTCATTGATTACCGCCTCTAATAGCGTGCTGGAGGTTGGGTTTATTCTTACGTATTGTCTCGTAACAAAACTTTGGCGTCGGGGCAATTCCCCGGTAGACCCATTTCAAAAAATGTGGTTCATTAAAGCTGGAGCGTTGCAATAACCCGCCAATGTGTAGAATATAGAATAACAAGAGTTGGAAGGGACCTTGGAGGTCTTCTAGTCCAACCCGCTGCTTAGGCAGGAAACCCTACACCACTTCAGAGAAATGGTTCTCCAACATCTTAAAAACTTCCAGTGTGGGAGCATTCACAACTTCTGGAGGCAAGTTGTTCCATTGATTTATTCTTCTAGCTGTCAGGAAATTTCTCCTTAGTTCTAAGTTGCTTCTCTCCTTGATTAGTTTGCCTTGCCTTCAGGTGCTTTGAAAAATACTTTGACTCCCTCTTCTTTGTGGCAAGCCCTGAGTTATTGGAAGACTGCTATCATGTCTCCCCTAGTCCTTCTTTTCATTAAACTAGACATACCCAGTTCCTGCAACTGTTGTTCATATGTTTTAGTCTCCAGTCCCTTAATCCTCTTTGTTGCTCTTCTCTGCACTCTTTCCAGAGTCTCAACATCTTTTTTACATCGTGGGGACCAAAACTGGATGCCGTATTCCAAGTGTGGCCTTACCAAGGGATTATAAAGTGGGATTAACACTTCACGTGATCTTGACTCTATCCCACTGTTGATGCAGCCTAGAACTGTGTTGGCTTTTTTAGCAGCTGCTGCACACGGCTGGCTACTATTTAAATGGTTGTCAACTGGGACTCCAGAATCCCTCTCACCGTTACTACTATTGAGCGAGGTGCCACCTATACTGTACCTGTGCATTTTGTTAAATAAATAAATAAAACTATTGTTAGGGTTCACTCAGGCTGGTTTTTCTTCGGCTTCCCCAAACAGTATTTAGATCAATATTTTTCTATCTTGGCAGCTTAAGATAAGGGTAAACTTCAACTCCCCAGAATCCCCCTGCCACGGGTTGAAGTCCCCCCCCCCCCCATCTTAAAGTGGCCAAGATTGAGGGAACACTGATTTAGAATACTCAAAACTCAGTTGTGGGAATATATTTTGGATAGCTTCTGTGTCCCAAATTCTCCTTTACTGATTGGAAAAATCTTCCGTTTCACCATCGTCCCTAATGCTTCTACCTAATGCTTCTACTCCTTTCCCAAGTGAACAGATACTGCTTGCTTCTCCGAGAAATATCTGTAGAGTAGAGGAGAGGAGTAGAATAGAATAGAGTAGAATTGAATTGAATTGAATTGAATTGAATTGAATTGAATTCTTTATTGACCAAGTGTGATTGGACGCACAAGGAATTTGTCTTTGGTGCAGATGCTCTCAGTGTGCATAAAGAAAAATGGAATAGAACACATTCATCAAGAATCATAAGATACAACATTTAGTGCAGTGTTTCTCAACCTTGGCAACTTGAAGATGTCCGGACTTCAACTCCCAGAATTCCCCAGCCAGCATTCGCTGGCTGGGGAATTCTGGGAGTTGAAGTCCGGACATCTTCAAGTTGCCAAGGTTGAGAAACACTGACTTAGTGATAGTCATAGGTTACTAATAAGCAATCAAATTATACTAGGAAACAAATAAAACAATATAAACTTTAAAGATACAAGCATCATGGTTATAGTCATAAGTGGGGAGAGATAAGATACTAGGAAGGAAGAGAAGAATAATAGTAATGCAGTCTTAGTAAATTATTTGACAGTATTGCAGGAATAAGTTGTTACGCAGAGTGATGGCATTCGGGGAAAAACTGTCCTTGTGTCTAGTTGTTCTGGTGTGCAATGCTTTATAGTGTCGCTTTGAGTTTAGGAGTTGAAACAATTTATGTCAATGATGCGAGAGGTCTGTAGATATTTTCACAGCCCTCTTTTTGACTCATGCAGTGCACAGGTCCTCAATGGAAGGCAAGTTGGTAGTAATTGTTTTTTCTGGAGTTCTAATTATCCGTTGAAGTCCGTGTCTGTCTTATTGGGTTGCAGAGCCAAACCAGACAGTGATGGAGGTGCAGATGACAGACTCAATCATTCCTCTGTAAACATTTGGAGATTTATTGCTCATTTGGCTGCGGAGTCCATTGTTCTGAATTCAGGAATAAGGCACCTTTGTTAACGGACCCGCTGCATTGTATTAAACTGACCAGTTGGAGTATTAAATTTTGAGGTACATTTTTGTTTGAACTGTTGCCCTCGTATTTTGCGCGCAGCGTTCTTTCAATTCCCCCCGGGTTGATTCAGGCCTCATCCCAAGAGCACCCCAAAAATAATAAAAGAAACGATTGCAGTGCCAGCGTGCTCACTGGAGCGACGGTGACCCAGATATGGTTCCCCACTGTGACGGATGCTGCTGGAGAGAACTTTGAACGCAGGCCAGAAATTTAAATTACGGTGCAGAAGGAGCCAGGCGTGCTTCGCCGTTTGTCATTGATGCGCATGGGACGTAAGAAACGCTCACTGAAGAAGGGAGAGAGGAAGCATCTGTTTAAACGAGGCAGGGAGGAAAACCAGCATGTTGGTTTGAAAGGGGGAGGCGGGAGGCAGTGGATTTTTTGATCGGTTCTGACCTAGGTTTCAAAAATCACAAAGCCGACTCCTTGTCCCAACAAAACCGCTTTTTATGAAGCTAATTTGAATTCCTTGCAAAGTCCCGGCAAACAGCCTTTCAAGGGTGAATTGACAACCACAGACCTTATCAGGCTTGGAGACCTGCCAGGCTGATATCTTCCAAACTCCACGCTGTAGCAGCAATTACTTGGCAAGAACTCAGGAACAGATCTTCACCCTAATGAATTGAACAAATTGTCTCCTGCAATTTGTCCACTCCCCTTTCACTCCTCTTTATTCCCTATGGGAATAAATCCACTCCCCTTTCACTCCTCTTTATTCCCTATGGGAGGGGCCATTTACTGTCCACCTGTGCCTTTACTCCAGAGTCAACCCTTGTTCCTTTACTGTTCCCTTCTCCTGGCAGCTCTGTGCACGCGCACATCGGGAACAGGCTTCAGTTGTTCTTCTGCCCCACTGATCTCCGACTCCAAAGGCAGCTGATAACTGTTGGACGGCCCTGGCCCCCTCTCTGTCTCGGACTGCTTGTCTGAGCTTGTCGATCAGGAAGGTTGGCAGTTCCACGTAACGGAGGGAGCTCCCATTATCTGTCCCAGCTTCTGCCCACCTAGCAGTTCGAAAGCACATAAAAAAATGCAAGTAGAAAAATAGGGACCACCTTTAGTGGGAAGGGAACAGCGTTCCGTGCTCCTTCGGGAGTTGAGTCATGCCGGCCACATGACCACGGAGATGTCTTCGGACAGCGCTGGCTCTTCAGTTTTGAAACAGAGATGAGCACCGCCCCCTAGAGCTGGGAACGACTAGCACAAATGTGCGAGGGGAACCTTTAACTTTTCCTATATAGAAAGACAAATCTACTTTTGGATGCAAGATTGAGATTTGGAACTGCCAGCTTGCAGTATTTCAGCATTCTTATTTATTTTTACTGAAGAAATTCAGGTTTCAGGGAGTTAACAAGATGCTAAAAGAAATATCTGTGGGCGCCATCTTTGAACACAAGACTTCCTTTGAAGCTCCTTTGGACAGGAGTGACTCAAAGGCCCAGGTTTAGCACACCTCAACCCCAAAGGTGTAATCGGTGCATTCTGAATTCCTGAGTGGGAGATGGCGTGCTTCCTTGGAATTTCTAACCCGGCTGCTACGCCCACGGCTGGTTTCCCAGTTGTTTATAACAACGTTGGGTTGTATTATGACACTGTTGTGTGTTGGCCAAGTTCCTTGATGGGCCATTTGCAAAGGAGGGGTTTGAATGATGCAACAGCGAGGAGCAGAGTTACTATGAAGTGAGGTCACTGGGAGGCAAGGAGTTGTCTAAGTCTCTCTCAGCATAACCGGTGGAGATGGTGTTGACTGGAATGCTCATCTTTTCCAACGCAGACCGTGGAAATATTTAACCCAGGAATGTCAGGCTGAGCTTTCCTAGGGCCTCCGCTGCCCAACCTTGGAGCAGGCTTGGAAGGTAAAGGTTCCCCTCGCACATCTGTGCTAGTCGTTCCCGACTCTAGGTGGCGGCGCTCATCTCCGTTTCAAAGCCGAAGAGCCAGCGCTGTCCGATGACGTCATGTGGCCGGCATGACTCAAAGCCAAAGGCGCACGGAACGCTGTTCCCTTCCCACCAAAGGTGGTTCCTATTTTTCTACTCGCATTTTTTAACATGCTTTCGAACTGCTAGGTCAGCAGAAGCTGGGACAACTAGCGGGAGCTCATTCCGTTACGTGGCGCTAGGGACTCGAACCGCCGACCTTCTGATCGACAAGCTCAGTGTCTTAGCCACTGAGGCACCGCGTCCCTGGGAAATGGCCACTAAGAAGGCCGTGTCAATCCCTGAAGCATCTTGGGGGCTTCAGCACTGCTACACTGGAGCTGAGGGATAGGGAGGGGGGATTAAAGATAGCTGGGGTTGTGTAGTCAAAACAAAATACTTGCTCTTGGGAACCAAGGACGTTCTCACACCTGGAAGGAGGCTTTCGTGCATCTCTTCCACCGTCATCAAGCATAGTTCATATTAGCTCAAATATTTTAACTCCAATGTTTATGGATGTTACCATCATCATACCTCCAGTTTTATTTGACTATCATTGTTTAGACCTCCTTCATCTTAAAATATACCAAATTTAATACATAACCACATACTGGCATTTCATTTACTATTTCTAAAATCCTCCAATAGTACTGAGTCCTTATAACCTATTCTAGCTAAACATCCATAATATTTAGTAACAACATTTTCCAATCCTCCTTTTCAAAACACTGTTTACAATTTACATCCAATTTCCTTATGATGTACCCATACCTATATATAATTTATTTATCATTATCCTTTCTTTATTTGACTATATCCTATATCATAACATTTCCCCCCTAATAGTCAAAACTTGACTCAATCTAATTTAGTTCTTTTTTTAAAAAAATGACCTTTATATATAATCCAAAAGGTTTTCAGATCTTCCCTTCATGGGTATCATTCAATATTCATATCCAATTATTGCTTATCATAACACTACACATTGTATACATTATTATCGTTATCAGTTTTTTATTTAACTATACCTATTATCACTAAATTTCATTAAGTTTAACTAGTTTTAATTATACTCTTCCATCTACCAACCTGTATTTTTGCATTGACAAAACAGTCTCATGTCTGCTTGGCCTTATTTTCGAGGAGGACTTATTATTTTTGAGGCACAGGAGGTGACGAGCGGGGTCACTTCATGGCTGCTGCTGTGTTGCATTGTTTTCAGGGAGGGCTTATTTTTGGGGTGGGGTTTATTTTAGCGCATGCGCTCCAAAGCCCGATTGGGCTTATTATCCGGGGAAGTCTTATTTTCAGGAAACACAGGGTGCTTGGAACCTCTGCAGGTATTGCCGTAATTTAAGAGAGGCAGGGATTACAACCAGGAGGAATCACGCACCGAGTGGTTAATTGCGCAAAGAGCAGGGACAGGCGCATAAGACCGTCCAAAGTCCAGCCAGGGAAATAGGTGAGAAGCAAAACAACAATGCCAAGCCGGTGAGGGAGGGAGAAGCAGGGTTCAAGAACTGGCCCTGATGTGGCAAAGGACTTGAGGGCTACTTTTGATACTGTTGTTTCTGGAACCTCTTTTTGGCCAGAAGGCCCTTCGAAGTTGGCTGGATTTCATTGTGGACGAGACGAAGAATTTGTCGTGAGAATGGAAAAAAGCTTCTTTCGGGCAGCTGTGAATCGAAGGTGTTTGCTCAGATAGGGTTCAGAAGTAAGAGTCCTAAAACTCCTTTTGCACTTGCTTCCTTTTTTGGTGAGAAGAAAGGCTGGTTGAACAGGCTTGGAGAAGCTGCAGTTCTGGCCAAACAGGTCCACCTTGCTGGCAGAGCAAAGTCGCAGCTTCAAAGCTTTTGATCTCTGGAATAAATCGGAAGGACGTGCCTGTCTGTCGTGAGGGTGGAGGCTGCCCTGGGTGAAGAAGAGGCCACTTAGTGCCTGTAGCATCCAGAACCTTCAGCAGAGGTATGGTGGAACCCGAGCAGGTCCAACAGCTGGGGCTTTCCTACCGTGGAATCGAGTGAATAGCCCACCATGCGTGTTGGTCCTTTGATAGAAAGCTTCTAAGCTGCTTTTTGTATGTATGTTTATTCTGTTAATTTGTCAGATGTTGATGGGAGGGAGGGAGACATACAGATGATGGACAAACAGATGATGGACAGACAGACAGATTCATTATAGATTTTATATGATGGATAGATAGGACAATAGTTATATAGATGATAGGTAGGTAGGTAGATAGAAAGTGAGTGAGTGAGAGAGAGAGATAGATGATAGATGATATAGATAGACAGACAGACAGATTATATAGATTATAGATGATGGATAGATAGGATGATAGATAGTGAGATAGATGGTAGGTAGGTAGGTAGATAGGTAGGTAGGTAGGTAGGTAGGTAGGTAGAAAGTTAGACAGAAAGGTGTGTGTGTAGAAAGAGAGACAGAGAGAGACAGAGACAGATTATAGATAAATGATAGATAGATAGATAGATAGATAGATAGATAGATAGATAGATAGAGGATAGATAGATAGTGATAGATAGATAGATAGATAGATAGATAGATAGATAGATAGATAGGGGATAGATAGATAGATAGATGATAGTCATAGATATAGAAAGATAGTCAGATAGAGGATAGATAGAGATGGATGGATGGATGGATGGATGGATGGATGGATGGATGGATGGATAGATAGATAGCGATAGATAGAGAGAGAGAGAGAGAGATAGGATAGATAAGTCAGATAGAGGATAGATAGTCTAGATAGATAGATAGATAGATAGATAGATATTGGACATAGTGATAGATAGATAGATAGATAGATAGATAGATAGATAGATAAGAGTCAGAGGATAGATAGATGAATGATAGACAGGTAGACAGATTGATAGATGCACACAGTAGACAGATAGAGAGACAGGGAGACAAATAGCAATAGCACTTAGATTTATATACCACTTTGCATTGTCTTTACAGCCCTCTTTAAGCGGGCGTCAAGTCAGCCTCTTGCCCCCCAATAATCTGGGTCCTCATTTTACCGACCTCAGAAGGACGGAAGGCTGAGTCAACCTTGAATGCTTATGTTTTGGAACTTTATATTGGGAAACGTGCCTTTCAGTAAATAAAGAGTATGATCTAATTTACCAAGTTCATTTAACTTTTCTAGGTAGGTGGTGTATGTGGACAGGAGTTAACAGGTCATGTTCAAACATGATCCAACCCCTTTAAAGAAATGGTACAAGGTGTCTCTCCATTTCAACAGATGCCCATGGCTTCCTTCGTATCTCTAGTCATTACCACAAAGCAACTCTTAGGAAAGTCTTAGTATTTATAGGGAGTAAATAAAACAGTCGATGAGGGTGGAGGTTCGTTCTCTGAGATTGTGGATTGGTTTCCAAACATTTCGTAACCAAGGTAGGTAAAATCTTCGGTGGAGTTTAGAGGACGTCGGCCTCACTTGACACACCCACACCTGACCTCCCCTAAACTACTCTGAAGATGTTACCTAGCGTGCTAACTAAACGTTCAGAAACCAACCCACAAGCTGTTGGGGCCTGCCAGCAGCCGCAGATTCGGACAGTGAGGAGGTTGGGGAGGAACCTGGGCCAGTCCTGGAGGCTGGGGAAGGCTCTGAGGAGGGCTCTGTGTCGGAGGCAGAGAGGAGGCCGAGGCCGTTGGGCAGTTATCAGCTGCCTTCAAAGTCAGACATCAGTGAGGCAGAAGAACAGCTGGAGCCTGTTCCCAGTGTGCGCTTGTGCAGAGCTGCCAGACGAAGGGAACAGCCAAAGAACAGGGGTCCATTTGGGAGTAAGGCCACAGGTGGACGATGAATGGCCCCTCCCAGAGGAAATAAAAGAGGAGCGAAAGGGGAGTGGAGTTTGCAGGAGGCAATTAGTTCGCTTAATTGGTTCTGAGAGACCGCCTCCTGCAAATTACCTCCCAAAGACCAATTCGATCGCACAGACTTGGCCTTCTCTGGATTCCATCTGCCAGCCAATGCTGGCTGGTGACTCTCCGGGGAAGAGCCTTCTCTGTTGCAGCTCCGGCTCTCTGGAATGAGCTCCCCGTGGAAATCCGGACCCTTACAACCCTCCCGGCCTTCCGTAAAGCCACTAAGTCCTGGCTGTTCCTGCAGGCCGGGGGCTGTTGAAGTATCCAGCCCCACTGTAACTGTGAATGTTGTATTTTAAATTGTTGTATTGTCTTATTTATCCCTTTCCCCTTTTTATTGTAAGCCACCCGGAGTCCTTCAGGAGTGGGCGGCATACAAAACTAATAAAACCAAACCAAACCAATCATGACTCTCCAAGACTCCTAGCCAAGTTTGGCAGATCTCGGCCTGGCAGCTCTCCAAGCCAGATAAGGTCTGTGACTGTAGATCCTCCCTTGAAAGACTTTGCTGGAGGTGAATGAGCAGAATTCACAGTTAATTAATAAAAGATGTTTTTGTCAGGAACAGGAGTTTGCTTCTGGCTTTTGGGAGGCCTCGGTCAGAACACAAGCTCAGAGAACGAACTGTCACCGTCATCCTATACCCAAGCTACAGATATTCTCCATTATTGCAAAAACCAGTGGCGCACGCTTAAGACAGTCAGCAAAATTCCCTATGTGAAGCCTGGAAGACATCTTTTGCCTTGTGCCTTTAGGCCTGCCACATTTCGTGCTGTGTGAAAATGGGAGGGGGGATTATACAGAGTGTGGACGATACGTAGCCATAACGACATTCTTTCTCAGAAAGTCAAGGCCATCTGGCCCTGCAGCTGTGATGTGGTGACTGGGCGGCATCTCCAGTTGAGACAATTCCTGATTGGCCCATGTGATGGACATGTGGGTGCTGGGGCAGGGACTTGAACTTGCAATTGGCTGGGGAAAACCTGGAAGCTTTCAGATTTGGGTTTTCCCAGATGTGCCAATGTGGCATCGCTAATAAACTTCAAGGAGCTTCGAGCCTCGCAGGCTTCTTTTGTTGGGGGTGTTACTTGGAACCCTGACATTAACCCGAAACTCCAACCAGCTCCCTGAAGCATCAGGGCGCTGTCGGGGGTCCTGAGCCCCGAATGGCGACCCGGCACCCTGCGCCATGAAGACTCGGGGAAGATGGAGCGCATCCTGGTTGCCTTATGTGTTTCTTTTGAGATGGGTTCCCCTGATGAGAATTGACTTGCTCTCCTCGGTTCCTGGTTAAGAAAACCCATCCTAGTAGAGTTGATCTATCTTGATATAAAGTCTGGTGGGCCCGCTTTGGATGAGGGTTCACACAGTCTGTGAATGTCCCAGGGATAAACTAGGTGTCAGCGTTCCAAGTATCATGTAGAATTAAATCAGAGTCCAAGGCAAAACGACCCTTAAAATTCCAATTTAATAAGTCAGACATCTTAGGCACATCTGTGTCAATCCCAATTCTGGAAATGACATCAGAATTCCACCCAGTTAAAAGTCCATGATCTTGTCCCCACACCCACAATCCATCACATGGTCCAATCTTCTTCCACGTTGGCGTCTCCACCCAGCTGCTTCCGATCAAGTGTGAAGGTGCGGAGACAAAAGATGACTTTGGTCTTCTAGAAAAGAATGACAACAATACATTCCACAATCCTACTCCTGTCTATTCCCCCCTCCCATCAACTATACTAAAGAAGCGGCATAATGAAATAAGAGAAAGTGTGGCAGGCCAAAATTCTACTAGGATTCTGTTAGGTTGTGAGCACCTGGCCAATGATGGATCGTTCAACAAACTGTGGTTGAACTCAACAATGGTTCGTGTTTAGATCTGTATTCAGCCATTGCTGTGTCCTGGGAGATCCCAAGTGAATTTCTACCCCAAGTCACTGCTTATCATGCGTCAAGATGCCGGATTGTGATATTCGCCGAAGTTCTCGGTCAGGGAGAGTCTTTGCGCTCTAAAGAAGTCCTCAATGAGAATAGAGCTGGAAGGGACCTTGGAGGTCTTCTAGTCCAACCTCCTGGTCAAGCAGGAGACCCTATACCATTTCAGACAAGTGGCTGTCCAGTCTCTTCTTAAAAGCCTCCTCCAGTGATGGAGCAACCACAATTTCTGGTGGCAAGCTGTTCCACTGGTTAATTGTTCTCACTGTTTTCTCCTTAATTCCAGATTGCTTCTCTCCTTGATCGGTTTCCATCCATTGTTTTTGCCTTCTGGTGCTTTAGAGAATAAGTTCACCCTCTTCTCTTTGGAACGATCTCCCCGTGGAGATTCGGACCCTCACCACCCTTCAGGCTTTCCATAAAGCCGTCAAGACCTGGCTGTTCCAGCAGGCCTGGGGCTGCTGAGTCCCATCCCCTACTCGAATGTACGGGTATGCGTGTTGAGACCTTTTAGACTGTTTTGTACTGTTGTTTGTTTTTGTTGTGGTTTTCCTTTTTGTATCGTCCTTCCCCCCCTCCCTTGGTTTTGTTAGCCGCCCTGAGTCCCTCGGGAATAGGGCGGCATACAAGTCGAATAAAACCTTCATAAAACCTTCATAAACCTTCTTCTTTGTGGCAGCCCCTCAAATACTGGAATCCTGCTATCATGTCCCGTCCCCGTCCCCCCCCCCCCGTCCTTCTTTTCTTTAGTCTGGCCCTACTCAAATCCTGCAACCGTTCTTCCTACGTTTTAATCTTCTGGCTTTTAACCATCTTCGTTGCTCTTCTCTGAACTTTTTCCAAAGTCTCAACATCTTTGCGTAACGCGGTGACCAAAATCGGTTGCAGGATTCCAGGTGTGGAAGCCTTACTAAGGTTTTATAAAGCGCTACTAATAGGTCACATGATTTTGATTCTGTGCCTCTGTTTATATAGCCAAGGATCGTATTAGCTTTTTTTGGCTACTGCTGCCCACGGATGTCTCGTGTTTAAGGGATCGTCCACCAGGACTCCAAGGTCCCTCCCCAAGTGGCTGTTTTTGAGCCAGGTTGTCTGTTTTTGTCCTATCCCGGAAGCTTCTTTTCATATAATTCTACCAAATTCAAATGCATGCATTTAGAATGGAATGGGAGAGGATAGGATAGGATAGGAATTTAGAATAGAATAGGACATGAATAGGAATTTAGGATAGGATAGGAATTTAGAATGTGAATGAATTTAGGATAGGATATGAATTTAGAATAGAATATGAATATGATTTTAGGATAGAATAGAATAGAATATGGATTTAGGATAGGATAGAATAGAATATGGATTTAGGATAAAATAGAATAGAATATGAATTTAGAATAGAATAGAATATGAATTTAGGATAGAATAGAATAGAATATGGGTTTAGGATAAAATAGAATAGAATAGGAATTTAGGATAGAATAGAGTATGAATTTAGGATAGGATAGAATAAAATATGGATTTAGGATAGAATAGAAAAATACAACACTTAGTGATAGTCATAGGTTACAAATAAGCTATCAAATCTTACTAGGAAACGATAAAACCAATATAAATTGAAAGATACAAGCAACGTGGTTATATTCATAAGCAGAGAAGGAGATAGGTACTAGTAAAGAAGAGAATAATAATAATATATTCTTGGTAAATTATTTGACAGTATTGTGGGAATTAGGTGTTAAGCAGAGTGATGGCATTCGGGGGGAAAACTTTATTTGTGTCTGTTGGCCTGTCTGCTAAACACAATTCACTGGGTGGAAATTTGCTCCTTTGTTTTACTTCTTAATTGGACTGCGTCTGTGTGTCTGTCTCTTCCTTTGCCACTAAAGCACAAGAGTTTAACAGGGTGGATTTGATTTAAATCACAATTTAAATCACGATTTCAATTATTAGCAATCGACTCGATTTCAATCGACTCGATTTCAATCCTAGTTTTTAAAGAACCGCTGCCATCTCTGTCCCACCGTGACTTCTCCTCTGGCCCGCTGTTGACTCCGGAATCTACAGCCTCATATGCTACAGAACGAGGCTCCATTTCATGCGGAGAAAACTAAATTATTAATGTATCTTAAATAGAAAACTATCTTTAGATAGATGTTTACTCCAAAAACATGTTCTTAAAATAAATTTGATAGAAATAAAAAAAATCTGATTTAAATTTTTAAAAAATCCATTTTTTTTTTATTTTCTAAAAAAAATCCCATTGATTTTTGTTGTGGCCCAGCAGGAGCCATTGGAGCTGCCACCAGACTCTGATAGCGAGGGGCCCTATGAGTCGGCTTTGGAGGATGTGGAGGACCCTGGACAGGGTTCCGACTCCGAGCAGGGCGCAGAGAGGCTGGTTGGCCACCAAGAGGTGCCTGAGCCTTGGACCAGTGGGGAGGAGACAAGGGAGTGTGATCCTGACGTCATGCATTGGAGCAGTGGGGAGGAGACAAGGGAGTTGGTCCTAGATGCCCAGCAACAGAGGGCTAGTAGGCGTAAAGAACATTTACACAGTTATAGGAGATAATTGAACTCAGCTGGTGGTAATTAGGCTCCTCTCAAGACTATAAAAGGAATGACTTTCTACACGCTCGTTGCAGGAATCAACGTATTCACTAGAACTGGAGAAGCTAACGTGGTTAGATTGGCAGGCTGGATTGCTGCCAAGGTCAGTCTGTGCTGGATTGCTGCCAAGGTCTAGTCTCTGTGTTAATAAATCCTTGAAGTATCTTTGTCTCGGCGTGCTTTGGTGTAGGAAGAGGGAGGTCAGAACAGATTTTTATCCACTCTGTTCCTAATTATCTCTTCATCATGCTGGTTTATCCAGAGGAACAATTGCACCACTCAGGTGACCCTGAGGACACAGAGAAGCCTCCAAGTGGCCTCAATGACCTTCTAAAAGGATGCAAAGGACTAGCTGTCTGCCAGGAGCACCAATCCTTCCATTCCCCACCATCATCCGGTCAGAGTTGAAGAAGCTTCTTGGATGAGAAGTGAAACGTCTTCAAAAGGAAAAACAAGAAAGTCCAGTTTCCTCCTGAAAAAAAAAACGCACCTTTGGGACAACAGGAGCTTAGTTATTGGACTTTTGTCCCATTTGCAAGTTTTTGCTTCGAAATAACTTCCAAGTCAACCGGGGCACATTCTGGAAAAGATAATCAAGCAACGAATTAGCGAACACCTAGAGGTCAACAAAGAAATAACCAAAAGCCAACATGGGTTTGTCAAAAACAGATCGTGCCAGACTAATCTTTTTTTTAAAGTTTTTTTATTGTTTTAATTGAACAAAAACACACAAAAAAAGAATTCTCCTTCATTACATCTTGTAGAAAGTGTGTCGATTGGACACAAATACATTTTGTGCGTTTCTTCCACAATCATTACTTATACTTCATTCGTATTGAATTGTACATTTTAAATAAAAAATCTTTATGTATTTTACTATCAGTGTACCACAATTCTCATTTAACTTACAATTATTTAAACATGCTTTTATCTGAAATCATTTGTATTTAAAGACACAACCACATACTGGCATTCATTTGCAATTTCATTAAACCTCCAATAACATTACACCTTTATATTCTGAAAAGAAATCAAGTAATAACATATCTACGCATTCCCCCCCCTTTCCCCCCAACTCACTATTTAAAGCTTGTATCCAATTTGCTTTTACCAATACAACACATGTATATATAGCAATAGCAATAGCAGTTAGACTTATATACCGCTTCATAGGGCTTTCAGCCCTCTCTAAGTGGTTTACAGAGTCAGCATATTGCCCCCAACAACAATCCGGGTCCTCATTTTACCCACCTCAGAAGGATGGAAGGCTAAGTCAACCCTGAGCCAGTGAGATTTGAACAGCCGAACTGCAGAACTGCAGTCAGCTGAAGTAGCCTGCAGTACTGCATTTAACCACTGTGCCACCTCGGCTCTTAATATATCATTAAAAATTATCCATTAACATTTCCTTGTTATTGTTGTAGTTAGCTAAAAATTATTTATTATTTATATCACCTCTCCTCTCATCAGACCCAAAAGAAATTACACCTTTATAACAATTATAAACAGACTAATCTTAGCGCATTCTTCGATAAAGTGACAAAATTAGTGGACCAGAGGAATGCCGTCGATATAGTTTACTTGGACTTCAGCAAGGCATTTGATAAAGTACGCCATAACCTACTACTAGATAAAGTAGAATACAAATAATATAAACATAGTACGTTTTTGTGGCCCAGCAGGAACCGTTGGAGCTGCCACCAGACTCCGACAGCGAGGGGCCTTATGAGTCGGCTCTGGAAGAGGTGGAGGACCCTGGACAGGGTTCCGACTCCGAGCAGGGCAGAGAGACTGGTTGGCCACCAGGTGGCACCTGAGCCTTGGACCAGTGGGGAGGAGACAAGGGAGAGTGATCCAGAAGCCAGCAGTGAGTTGTTCCTGGATGCACGCCATCGAAGAGCTATTCGGCTCAGGAACAATTATGCAATTACAGGAGGTAATTGTGCTCAGCTGGTGGTCATTAGGCTCCTCTCCAGACTATAAAAAAGACTGCTTGTGACACGTCTTTCTTGCAGAAGTCAGCGCATTGACTAAAGAGAACGTAACTAACTTGGCAGGCTGGATTGATGCCAAGGTTTGTTTGACTTGCTGCCAAGGTCCTTATCTGTTTGTTTGCTTGACTTTCAGCCACTGAGATTTTGGCTTCTTGCTATTAAAAGTACATTCTAGTTAAGATTGTCTCGGCTTTTGTTACTGGACGGAGGAGTGGGTCAGAACAGTACATATACACCTAAATACAAAGAAAAAGGGGAAAACATATAGTGCATCCCCACCCCCTGGAGACCTCCCCCCCCTTGTATTTCTTCATCTTTAACAACTAAAAGATATACAATATATTCCAATTGTGCCTTTATCCCCTCCAAAACAACCTATATTCTTGAGTAGGTTTCTTCCCTTTGCCTTCCACCAACACTGATTTTATAAAATCCCCCCATATTTCATTGTAATTATTTGTTTGGATCATCTCTTTTTTTAATTTAATTTCTGTTGTTCATTTATCTTTTGTTATCCTACTCCAAACTTCATTATACCACTCATTTCTTTGAATATCCCAATTTTGTCCCCAATATTTAGCCATCCCTAATCTAGCTGCCATTATCAAATTTACAATCAATTCCTTTTTTGTTTCATTCATATCCCGTTTTTCCACCAGCAACATAATGCAATTCTCAGTGACATGTCTAAATTTACATTCAACGGTGCTCTAATTTCTCTAAACACCATGCTTTTTATGCACTCTCACAATCCCACCACATATGTTTATATGTTCCAACCTCTTTCTTGCACCTCCAACAAATATTTGTATATTTACATCTATTTGGTTTAATTTACGTGGTGTTGAAGGGGCTCAGTTGCTAAGACGTTGAGCTTGTCGAACAGAAGGTTGGCAGTTCAGCGGTTTGAATCCCTAGGGCTGCTTAATAGAGGGAGCTCCCGTTCCTTGTCTCAGCTTCTGCCAACCTAGCAGTTTGAAAGCATGTGAAAAATGCAAGTAGAAAAATAGGAACCACCTTTGGTGGGAAGGTAAAAGCGTTCTGTGCGCCTTCGGCGTTGAGTCATGCCGGCCACATGACCACGGAGACTCTTTGGCTTTGAAATGGAGATGAGGGGGACGCAGGTGGGGGACGCAGTGGCTAAGATGCTGAGCTTGTTGAACAGAAGGTCGGCAGTTCAGCGGTTCTAATCCCTAGTGCCGCGTAACGGAGTGAGCTCCTGTTACTTCTCCCAGCTTCTGTCAACCTAGCAGTTCAAAAGCAGGTAAAAAATACAAGTAGAAAAACAGGAACCACCTTTGGTGGGAAGGGAACAGCGTTCCGTGCGCCTTCGCCGTTGAGTCATACCGCCCACATGACCATGGAGATGTCGTCGGACAGCGCTGGCTCTTCGGCTTTGAAACGGAGATGAGCACCACCCCCTAGAGTTGGGAACAACTAGCACAGATGTATGAGGGGAATCTTTACCTTTATGTTAAATTATAATCTTCCATTATTTAATTGTTCAGTATTTCAGTATGTTATTTTTATTCCAATCACAGAATAGAATAGAATGGAATAAGAATAGAATTCTTTATTAGCCAAGTGTGATTGGATACACAAGGAATTTGTCTTTGATGCATGAGCTCTCAGTATACATAAAGAAAAATAAAATAGAATACATTCATCAAGAATCATAAGATACAACACTTGGTGATAGTCGTAGGTTACTAATAAGCAATCAAATCATACTAGGAAACAAATAGAACAGTATAAATTGTAAAGATACAAGCAACATGGTTATAGTCATAAGTGGGGAGAGATAAGATACTAGGAAGGAAGAGAAGAATAATAGTAATGCAGTCTTAGTAAATTATTTGACAGTATTGTGGGAATTAGTTGTTAAGCAGAGTGATGGCATTCAGGGAAAACTGTCCTTGTGTCTAGTTGTCTTGGTGTGCAGTGCCCTATAGAGTCCTTTTGAAGTTAGGAGTTGAAACAATTTATGTCCAGGATGCGAGGGGTGTGTAGATATTTTCACAGCCCTCTTTTTGACTCATGCAGTATACAGGTCCTCAGTGGAACGCAGGTTGGTAGCCATGGTTTTTTCTGCAGTTGTGATTCTCCTCCGAAGTCTGTGTCTGTCTTGTTCGGTTGCAGAGCCAAACCAGACAGTTATGGAGGTGCATAACTGCGAATGAGTAATATGGTTCAAACATGGTTCAAACATTCTTAATGCTACCGTCGTTCAAGTTCCAATTTCCCCCTCTTCTTATCATCACCTTCTTATATAAAGATGCGTATTCCATTCAACTGGTTTCTGATTGCTTCTGAATTTCTCCCTTTGTTCTCTCTGCAGGTGCCTGGTGGAACCTGACTCCAGGAACGGTACACCTGGGTGAACTTCTTGGCTTGGGAAAGACTGAGAGGCTTATGTGGAGCTGCTGGTCGAAGTCTCAGTGCCTAGCCAAGATACCCAGGAGGAAGGAAAAGGAGAAAGGCGAAGAGCACCAGAGCTGAAATCTGCTGTAGCCATGGTAGGTCGTGTTGACTAAAAGACACCGGCCTGGAGTATGAAGGGCGATCTACTTCCTGGCCTAGTAAACCAGCTTGCTAAACCAGCTGGGGGGACGCAGCAGCTAAGACGCTGAGCTTGTGAATCAGAAAGGTTTGGCGGTTTGAACCCCGAGTGCCGCGTAACAGAATGAGCTCCCATGACTCGTCCCAGCTTCTGCCAACCTAGCCGTTCGAAAGCACGTTAAAAAATGCAAGTAGAAAAATAGGCACCACCTTTGGTGGGAAGGGAACAGCGTTCCGTGCGCCTTCGGTGTTGAGTCATGCCGGCCACATGACCACGGAGATGTCTTCAGACAGCGCTGGCTCTTCGGCTTTGAAACGGAGATGAGCACCGCCCCCTTGAGTCGGGAATGACTAGCACCTATATGCGAGGGGAACCTTTATCTTAAACCAAGCTAGCCCTCGAGCTTGCAAAACAGGACTGCTGTTTTAAAGGCTTGTCCGGCTCTTAAACTGTAGGGTGGTGGGGAAGAAACAAGCCTTGATTTATAGCAGGGTCACTGTAGAAAAATCCCAGTGTGGAGTCTGGAAGTGGCATGAATTATTAAGCGCCGGAGCAGAAGATGGGCATAAATAACCTTTCCTAATAAAAGTGACATTTGCGAGTTGTAACCTTGAACTTGGAAGGTCTACAGGGAGGGGTTGTCCCATTCCCTGGGGTTCTCCGTGGCTGTTTATTTGAAGGGCGTTTCCCTCCCTTTCCCCCTGTCAGATGGCAGCGATATGGCATTTAAAAAAAGCACCCTTCCCAAGGCAGTGGGATGGGGGGGGGGAGATCTCTCTGTCTCTCTCTCTGTCTCTCTCTCCCTCCTCTTTTCTCTCTCTAGCCCTCTTTCTCTCACTGACTCTTTGTCTCCCTCTCTTTCTTCTTTTCTTTCTGTCTTTCTCTCTCTGTGTGTGTCTCTCTCACTCTCTTTGTCTCTCCCTCTCTTTCTGTTTCTCTTTCTCTCTGTCCTTCTGTCTTTCTCTCTCTCTCTCTCTCTCTGTCTCTCTCTTTCTCATTTTTGTTTTCATTTTATTGCTTTGCTCCTTTTATGGTATCCTTTTTTGTTTTTTTTAATCATTTACTAAATGCCAATTTCAAGTTACAACGGCCCTGAAAAATGTGACTTATGGCTGTTTTTCACAGTTATGACCTTCAAAGCATCCCCATGGTCATGTGATCAGAATTCAGATGCTTGGCAGGAATAGAATAGGAAATTAGAATAGAATAGAATATAGAATAGAATAGAAGATAGAATAGAATAGAATAGGGAATAGAATAGGGAATGGAATAGAATAGAATAAATATAGAATAGAATAGAATATGGAATGGAATAGAATAATATAATATAGAATAGAATAAATATAGAATAGAAGAATGGAATGGAATAATATAATATAGAATAGAATAAATATAGAATAGAAGAATGGAATGGAATAATGTAATATAGAATAGAATATAGAATAGAATAGAATATGGAATGGAATGGAATAATATAAAATAGAATATGGAATGGAATAATATAGAATAGAATATGGAATGGAATAATATATAGAATAGAATAAATATAGAATAGAAGAATGGAATGGAATAGTGTAATATAGAATAGAGAATGGAATAGAATATAGAATAGAATAGAATATGGAATGGAATGGAATAATATAGAATAGAATAGAATATGGAATGGAATAATATAGAATAGAATAAAATAGAAAAGAATATGGAATAGAATGGAATAATATAGAATAGAATAGAATTCTTTATTGGAATTTAATTCTTGTGTGATTGGACCCGCAAGGAATTTGTCTTTGGTGCATAAGCTCTCAGTGTACATAAAAAAAATACATTCATTAAGAATCATATGAAACAACAGTTCTCACGTTGGTGTCTTATGATCTTGCTTGTTATCTTGCCTCCTCGGTTTTCTCTCTTATCATCTTGGGGGAACTTCGCCCATTGACCTGGCTTCCTTGCTGCCTCTCCCCCACAGAGATCAATCCGATCGTTTGCTAATGATGACCGGCACGTGATGATGAAACATTCGACGATTTATCCGTCTCCAGAGGAACTCGAAGCCGTCCAGAACATGGTTTCCACTGTCGAATGCGCCCTTAAGCAGGTCTCCGATTGGATGGACGAAACGAGCAAGTCTTCTCGGATGGAGGGCAACGTGGAGGACAAAGAGGAAACGGCCGATGGCCGGAGTAGCAAGTGAGTGGACAAAACATGGGCTGACCCATTTTTATACAACCCTTGAGATACACCATGTGTCAGCGTTCCAAATAGCATCCAAAAGTAAATCAGAGTCCAAGGCAAAGTATTGCTCAAAGTGCCAGTTTATTAAGAGAGTCATGTTGGCACATCTTGGAAAACCCGAATCTGAAAGCTTCCCGGTTTTCCCCACCCAGTTGAAAGTTCAAGCTCTTGCCCGCACACCCACAAGTCCATACCATGGTCCAATCTCCCAATGCCACGCTGGCAGTTCCACCCATCCAGTTCCGGTCAGGTGCAGAGACAAAGGATGACCTTGGCTTTCTAGAAAGAATGTTGTTATGGCTACATAGCATCTAAACTCCATACAATCCCCCCATCCATTTTCCCACAATAGAAAATGCATAGTAGAATAATAAAAAAGTGTGGTAGGCCGAAAATCCAAAAGAAAAGATGGCTGCAGGCATGGAAATTTTACTCCATGCACCCCTCAGTAGGGTGATCTACTTGGGCTTGGAAGGTTCGTTGCTATGGAGAATTGGTATCGTTGGTATCATGATTTAAATCACTGGCTTGATTTACATCAGCTCAATTTAAATCGTAATTTTTAAAGAGCCACGTTCATCTCCGTCCCACAGCAGCTCCTCCTCTGATCCTCTGTTGACTTACGGACAGTCCCAATATTGCAGAATATACAACCTCCTGCTACATAACTAAGCTCCAGTTCATGCTGAATAAACTATCTTTAGATAGATTTTTACTCCAAAAGCATTGTATTAAAGTAAATTTGATAAAGATAAAAAAAATCTGATTTAAATAAAATAAAATCTAAAATCATTTTTATCCACCCTGTTCTTAAGTATCTCTTCATTGCACAGCGATCTACTTGGGCTCGGAAGGTTCATTGGGATGGAGAATATCGGGGAAAAATAGAATGGGACGGGATGGGACGAATGGGAATGGAATGGAATAGAAGAGAATATAATTTGGAGTAGAGTAGAATAGAATAGAAATTGGAGTAGAATAGAAGAATGGAATGGAAAAGAATAGAATAGAATTTGGAGTAGAATAGAAATTGTAGTAGAATAGAAGAATGGAATGGAATAGAAGAGAAGAATGGAATGGAATAGAAGAGAAGAATGGAATGGAATAGAAGAGAATATAATTTGGAGTAGAGTAGAATAGAAATTGGAGTACAATAGAAAAATGGAATGGAATAGAAGAGAATATAATTTGGAGTAGAGTAGAATAAAATAGAAATTGTAGTAGAATAGAAGAATGGAATGGAATAGAAGAGAAGAATGGAATGGAATAGAAGAGAATATAATTTGGAGTAGAGTAGAATAGAAATTGGAGTACAATAGAAAAATGGAATGGAATAGAAGAGAATATAATTTGGAGTAGAGTAGAATAGAATAGAAATTGGATTAGAATAGAAGAATGGAATGGAATGGAAGAGAAGAATGGAATGGAATAGAATTCAATTCAATTCTTTATTGGCCAAGTGTGGTTGGGTACACAAGGAATTTGTCTTTGTTGCAGAAGCTCTCAGTCTACATAAAAATACATTCATCAAGAATCATAAGATACATCTCTTAGTGATAGTTATAGATTACTACTAAACAATCAAATCATACTAGGAAACTAAATAAAACAATATAAATTGTAAAGATACAAGCAACATGGTTATAGTCATAAGTGGGAAGAAATAGGTACTAGGAAGGAAGAGAAGAATAATAGTAATACAGTCTTAGTAAATAGTTTCACAGTGTTGTGGGAATTATTTGTTTAGCAGAGTGATGGCATTTGGGGGAAAACTGTCCTTGTGTCTTGTTGTTGTGGTGTGCAGTGCTTTATAGCGTTGTTTTGAGGGTAGGAGTTGAAACAATTTATTCCAGGATGCGAGGGGTGTGTAGATATTTTCACAGCCCTCTTTTTGACTCGTGCAGTGTGCAGGTCCTCAGTAGAAGGCAGGTTGGTAGCAGTTGCTTTTTCTACAGTTCTAATTATCCATTGAAGTCTGTGCCTGTCTTGTTCGGTTGCAGAGCCTAACCAGAGGGGTCTGTAGATATCGGCCAGAGTTGGCGGAGAAAGAGAGGAGCTGAGCTATTCCTTGTCTTCCAGAGTCAGTGAGCAAAGGGGGTTGGCAGTGCCCTGGACTTGCAAGAGGGGCCTTGCCCCATGCTCTCCGAGGACATGCAGCAATTTGTGCAGCTGTCAGCTTGAGGAGTCTCCGGGTTAAATAAGGCAAGATCGGCTGGCCGAGGGAGACGATTTACAGAGGGCCACTGAGTAGTATTTGGTGCTCGGTTCCAAGTCGGTGGAGCTCAACATGTAACCTGACATGGGTGTTTTTGTGTGTGTGTGTGTGTGTGTGTGTGTGTCTCCTGCTAGATGAGCAGTCATAGGAGAGAGCTTCGCCTGGATTAGTCAGGACGAGCCATATAAAATAGAGGTCAGCAATCTACTGCTCCGGAGCTGCATGTGGCTTTTCCATCCCTCTGCTGCAGCTCCCTATTGTCGGTCGGCTCCACAATTGATAGGTCTTTCGGTTAGGACAGGTAGAGGAAAAAGGACGCCACGCTAGGAAGAGACTCTATGGTGGGGGAACCGGACTTCCGGTCGGCTCCAGACTTGAAAGGGGGGCTTCAGGTTAGGACATTTGCGGCTCTTGAAGTGTTTAAGGTTGCCGATCCCTGACCTGGATGGTTTACTTCTCCTCCCGCCGAGTGGAAAGCTTTAGTATTCTCAACTTGGTCAGTTGGTAAACAGCAGAGCAGGCTGGTCCACTTCTTTGTGGTTTTGGTTGTTGTTGTTATTTTTTACTTGCTTTTTTTATAAAAGCCCACAGACCACACATTTGGGCTGTGAGGCTGGACGCGGCGAAGCCATCGATGCGTGCGCCAACAAATTGCCCGGAGATAGAAAGTCGATGGCGCAAAACAAATAATCTATGCTTAGGATCAGATGGATTGGCTATCCGAGGAGTCCCAGGACGCCAATTTGCTGACTTCTCTCCACTCCTGACCTTCCCCTCCCCCCCGTTGTTGTAATTAATGGCGCGTCATCAGTCATGAATCGTTTGGTGCCCGCCAGAGCCCACGGACAAGACTGACTGAAACTTTCACCTGCTTGCAGCGGGACAAAGAATGAGGGATGGGGTTGGAAAGCAAGGATGGGGGGAATGGCCATCTAAGTGTGAGACATTGCTCCCCACCACCCTCCACCCCCGAGATACCCAGAGCAGATGCCACCACAGTGTGATCATCTGGTTCCCAAAACAAAATGAACAGAAATGATTGGTGGACGTAACGGACTGTGAGTGTCCCGTAGGGAAGTGAACTGCATTCGCGCGGGGAGCTCAGAGCTGGTTTTGCTTCTTCTATGTCGATGTGGATTTATTCAGTAAAGTTTATACTCTTGGTAAAATGATGCCCCAGGAGTTTCTTTTTTCTGGAATTGCCAACTGGATGGTTTACATTAAACCAGCTCTTGAGCTTCCCCACGCAAACAGGGGACCCATTTTGAATTCCTTCTGCCTTTATCTACTGCCCTTTTTCATTGACCTGGTTAGTAGTTCCCATCCTTGTAAAGAAATTTTAAGCTTGCAATAAATCTTTACACTCATTTGAACTGCCTGGATCTCCCTGATTTTCCCAGCGCTCTGTTCTCTTATATACAGAATAATAGAGTTGGAAGGGACCTTGGAGGTCTTCTAGTCCAACCCCTTTCTTAGGCAGGAAACTCTACACCACTTCAGAAAAATGTATATCCAACATCTTCTTTAAAATGTCCAGTGTTGGAGCATTCACAACTTCTGGAGGCAACTTGTTCCACTGATTAATTGTTCTCACTGTCGGGAAATTTCTCCCTAGGTCTATGTTGTTTCTCTCTTTGATTAGTTTCCACCCATTGCTTCTTGTTCTACCCTCAGGTGCTTGGGAGAATAGCTTGACTCCCTCTTCTTTGGGGCAAGCCCTGAGATATTGGAAGACTGCTATCATGTCTCCCCTAGTCCTTCTTTTCATTAAACTAGACATACCCAGTTCCTGCAACCGTTCTTCATACGTTTTAGTCTCCAGTCCCCTCATCCTCTTTGTTGCTCTTCTCTACACTCTTTCTAGAGTCTCCACATCTTTTCTACATTGTGGCGACCAAAACTGGATGCTGTATTCCAAGTGTGGCTTCACCAAGGCCTTATAAAGTGGCATTAACCCTTCACGTGATCTTGATTCTCTCCCTCTGTTGATGCAGCCTAGAACTGTGTTGGCTTTTTTGGCAGCTGCTGCACACGGCTGGCTCCTATTTAAATGGTTGTCTCATATTTAAATATGAGATCAGGTAACTAATCAAAAGCTCTTCCTGGCATTTGATTAAGATAAATCCGTGCATAGTTAAAGCATGAGATTATCCAGGAGGCATCAGCAGGAAGTTGGGAAGAAAGTCCAGAAAGGAAAAGATAAGGGCTAAAATTGTTATTTTGGTTGTTCGTTGTGGGTGCAACATCTTTCTCTTTGCCATCTCTTTTCGTGTGAGGTTGTGACTGCATTTTTAACAGCTGCCAATGGTGCAAACTCCAAAAGCCTCTTTTTCCCTGGTTCTCTGTGCTGGATTCTTTTCTTAAATTTTTTACATGAGCTCGTGCTAAATTTGGGGTGCCGTTTTCTTCGACGGGTGGATAAACACTTTTGGCCAGCCTGCAGCTTGGCTCTACTAGGGACACGGTGGCTCAGTGGCTAAGACGCTGTCCTAGCAGCATAACAGAGTGAGCTCCCGTCACTTGTCCCAGCTTCTGCCAACCTAGCAGTTCGAAAGCAGGTGAAAAATGCAAGTAGAAAAACAGGCACCAATTTAGTGGGAAAAGAATAGCGTTCCGTGCGCCTTTGGCGTTGAGTCATGCCGGCCACATGACCACGGAGATATCTCCGGACAGCGCTGGCTCTTCGGCTTTGAAACGGAGATGAGCACCGATTAGCGCATATGTGCGAGGGGAACCTTTATGTTTACAGGTTGGCTGTAGGGAAGCTTGCACGGAAATTCAGTAGTGTTGGTGCTGAGGTTTTGCCTCTTGTCCCTAATTTAGTTTCTTTTCCTGATACCAGCCTTCTTGTAGCTCTTTCTATCCATTCCCCACATTTTTTTAAAAGAGAGAGACAGAGAGAGAGAGAGAGAGAGAGAGAGAAAGTCACACAGAGAAACAGGGAAAGAGAGAGAGAGAGAGAGAGTCACACAGAGAAAGAGAGAAAGAGAAAGGGAGAGAGAGTCAAACTCCCTTCCCTTCCCCTTCAAGGAAGATAAGGGGGGGACACATATCCCAGAGTTTCTGGAGCAGAAAAGGGACAGTGACTGAAAGAAGGGGGGTGGTGGTGGTGGAGCCTTAAATGCAAAATTTATTAGTGGTTAAAAAGCGGTGATGTGGCAGATTATGTGGCCCAGCTGTGCCGTGTCCTTACATCAACGTGGGGATTTTCAGAGGCAGCAGCTGCCTGGTTGAAGAGGCTACTCTGCGTAAGAGCCCCTGTAGGCTTCCATTTGCCCTTCAGTTGCTCTCTGTGTGAGTGAGTGAGTGAGTGAGTGAGTGTGTGTGTGTGTGTGTGAGTGAGTGAGAGAGAGAGAGAGAGAGAGAGAGAGAGAGAGAGAGAGCGAGAGCGCTGGGTGCCCAGCATTTTCTGAAATCCCAGCCACCCGTTGTCACTGAGCTGTTGACACAATGCTCTTGGTGTGAGTTGCGTTACACTCTGGAAGCCAAAGCAGCTGCTCTAATGAGTTAACAGCCTGGAGTTCACATTTCTGCACGCTCCGAAGCCTTGTGCGTCCCTTGTCAAACATTCTGGAGTTAAGAGAGTCAAGCAGGTGGGTGCAAAATACAATAAGAATAATAAGAATAATAAGAATAATAAGAATTGCAAGGCGTAGGAAGACTGTGTCAAAAGAAAGCAGAGGTGGCATCCATAGCCATAAGATTCTTCAGTGCGATCCCCAAAACAACTGGAGTACCGTTATGAGCACCGTTGGCATTGACAAAAATCCCCGTTGGTCAATTGCAGAAGGCAGCTTGGCTTGGAACAGCTTACATCCTGCAATGTAATACCATCAAATGTCCACATCTGTCCTTGGGAAGGCTCCATAGGTGGGCCAAAACCTGCCAAATCCAGTCTAAACAACGGTCTGACTGTGCCACCAATCACCATAACGCCATTTCCTCCTTCCCCAGGGAGCAAGGTGGCCGGATCTTGTGCGGTGTGATGAGGATTGGTTTGGTGGCCAAAGGCTTGTTGATAAAGGATGACATGGACCTGGAACTAGTCCTGATGTGCAAAGAAAAGCCCACAGAGACCCTCTTATCCCTCGTCAAAGACAATCTACCTGTCCAAATCCAGGTGAGCCAAACTCAAGAAGTCCACATTTATAATTAATCCTGTTGCTGCATCATGTTTTATTCTATCAGCGAGTGTGTGTGTGTGTTCCAGCATAACTCTGGAATGCCTGGCCCATTAAGGAGAGTGACTGTGGCGTCCTAGAGCGGCAATTGTTTGTGATGTCATGGGAGGGGGAAGGGAAAACCTGGGCCGTTAAGGAGAGCAAGTGCGGTATCTTAGAGCGGCAATTGTTTGGATGTCATGGGAGGGGGAAGGGAGAGCCTGGGGCTGTTAAGGAGAGTGAGTGCGGCGTCCTAGAGCGGCAATTGTTTGTGATGTCCGTTCCTTCGCAGCTTCCTCTGGAAAGCCAGCCGTGACGTTCGCCCTCCGGTGGAACAATGGGGAAGCGCCTGATGAATTTGGGGCAAAGAGCCAGGATTGTAAACAGGGCGGGAAGGAGGAGCGTGGATGGCAGGGGGAAGGGAGAGGCCAGGGATGATGGGCATAGGAGTAGGTGGAAGAAAGACCCTTCCCAATGCCTCCCCGTCATACAAACGCTTTGACGTCTATAAATACCCAGGCCGTGCCGGGTATTCAGCTAGTGTTTTATATTATCTGGGCATTGAAGAAATGTTTCCCAGCGTTTATTTATTTATTTATTGCTTAACCAAGGAAAAATTGGGGCAGTTTAAAAATGCATCCATTTTTCTCTGTAACACAGGTTGGTCTCTGGAGAAGGTGAGAGAGAAAACTGTGCAGGTTCCTTTGGTTTTTCTCCCCAGGGTTTCCTCCCCCTCCCCCCCTCTCTTGCTGCCGGTTGCTGGAAGAAGCATTTTGAAGGGCATTTTTCCTTGGCAAGGTGTCTTTTCTGAGCTGAGCAAGAGCAGCCCCCACCCCCCTGCTGCCCACTGCTGAAAAGTCTGCCCTCTAAAAATCCTGCACCAGATAGGAAATACAGTCCTTGTAGACGTTGTTCCTGCCAGTCAGCATAACTAAGAAGAGAAATCTTATTCTTAGTGGATCTTATTGTAGAAGGTGGCTCAGTGGCTAACCCCTAGCGCTGTGTAATGGAGTGAGCTCCCGTTACTTGTCCCAGCTTCTGCCAACCGAACAGTTCGAAAGCATGAAAAAATGCAAGTAGAAAAATAGGGACCATCTTTGGTGGGAAGGGAACAGCATTCCGTGCGCCTCCGGTGTTGAGTCATGCCGGCCACATGACCCCGGAGACCGTCTTCGGACAGCGCCGGCTCTTGGGCTTTGAAACGGAGATGAGCACCGCCCCCCTAGAGTCGGGAACGACTAGCACATACGCGCGAGGGGAACTTTTATCTTTTTTCTTGACTGTTCTTGGATGCTCCAGGAATCCTCTGCCTGCATTTCTAGCGAGGCATAAAAAGCCAATCCCCCCAATGATCATTTTCTTCCCCAGAAGGAAAGACTCAAAAGGATCGCTCGGCTCCTGCTGCGGGTTGTTTAAATGTTTACAGCCGCAGGGGCGAAGGATGAGTGTTTCTCGGCTGGGCTCCAGCTTTTCTTGACGGAGCCGGTTTTCTGGATCGTTTCAGAAACTCACCGAAGAGAAGTACCACATAGAGCATCATCCCAGCGAAGCGGCCATCGTCATCCGTAGCACAACGGGGCTCCCGCTGACCCTCAAGGTGACCCTCACCTCTCCGCTAATCCGGGATGAACCCGAGAAGAAGGACGGAGGTAAAGAGAGTAGTTGGAAGGGAAGGGGCTGGTTTGGGGTGATAACGGGTCTCCCTTGGCCCCATGGGAAGGGTGCGTAGCTGCTGACCTCCCCTGGCCAGTGGTAGACCCAAAGTAGATCCAGTCTTCTTGTGGGACACCAAACCTAGAAGAGTCTCACGTCACCAAATAGCAATAGACTTATATACCGCTTCACAGTGCTTTTACAGCCCACTCTAAGCGGTTTACCGAGTCGGCCTCTTGCCCCCAACAATCTGGGTCCTCATTTTGCCGACCTCGGAAGGCTGAGTCAACCTTGGAGCTGGCCAGGGTCGAACTGCTGGCAGTCGGCAGAATTAGCCTGCAATACTGCATTCTAACTACTGCACAGCCCCGCCCTCGAAGACACTGCTTGAATTTCCAGAGGGATAGAAACTTATAAATTTCCTACGATGCCCCCCTGATTCAGAGTCTGACAAGGATTTGGCTCGGCCCCGATTTGCAGCCAGCTATTTTGGTATGAAACGAGAGCCAGTGTCTGGAGTGAGCTCTCCCCTAGGCTGTAGAAAAGTTTTATTTCTACAGTCTGGAAACGGATGCTCGAAGGCCCAGAGGGTTGGGATTAGATGGGTTTTGGTCTCCTTCCAGCGCTGAAAGCATTCAGATCAGGGGCGCGTGCATTCACATTTGCGAACCGGTAGGGAAAGTAAATGATTCAGATTTCTGGATTTGGGTCTAAGCACCAGGAGAGCATTTATAACCTGACATTAAAAACCTCCGGAGGTTGTGACCTCTTTCACTAGATGCTGGTTTGGAGGTAGAAGAGGCAGTTTCTTGGTTCTTTTCTAATTAACGGATTCTAGGAACAAGTTCTCCGTTAGTGCCAAGGGACGAGAAAGATTTCTTTTCTTTAAAAAAAAAAATTATTAAGCTTTTTTTAAAACGTTAAAAAACAAAACGCGAATTTCCGCTCATTGCAACGAGTCCATTTCAATATTGTTGGTTATTTACATAAGCTCTATTTCTGTATTCGCTTAATATATTCTATATTGTATAATATATTGTATGATCACATAAATATATCAGTATTTCCAGATATTAATATAAAGAAGAGAAGAGAAAGGTTTATTAAAGTCAGTCCCTGTTTTCTGAATTTTATACTCTTATAAGGAGGTCCTTTGAGTAGGATTATGTCCCACCAGGTAACCTTCATCACTGATGTTTCTTCTGCTTTGCTATCGGTTGACGATATCGAGTCTGGTCAGTTGACTTTAAATGCTGTCCGGTGATGAACAGGGGGGACAATTATTGTGAGAAAAGGCCTCCGAACCACAACAATGTGTGACTCTGCTTTTCCCACAAACGAACAGACACGCCAGTCTCGAACAAAACCTCGGTTGCTGCTGACTCCCGTAGCCGAACGGGATGGCCATTTGTGAAATTCTATCTGGTTCGTTCCTTGCCGGGCCCCTTCTCCTGTTTCTCTGTCCACCTTGACCTCCTCCGTCCACCTTGACCTCCTCTGTCCACCTTGACCTCCTTTGCAAGAAGGAAGTATCGGAGGCTGGCCTCCCGTCTGTGTTAAGGAGAGGACGGCAGTGAGCCCAGCATAATTTCACAGTCCCCCCTCTTCTTGAAAGGAGACACATGGTGCGGCAAGCTGGAAGGCCCGATGCAAAAGATGGCTTCCAGGCCTGACGCTGTGGAGATCTTCATACTTCAAATTAAGCCCAGGCTACTCAGTGGGATGGCTTGGTTAGTTGATGGGTTTCTATCTTTGTTTCGTATCCTGCCATCCCTTCCTTCTCCAAGTGGACTTGAGCTTCTGATGTCGCTGAGCCTCCCTTTCCCTGTGGCTGATCTCTCCCACTTCTGAGTTTACCCCATAGGCCTCTTCTTGCCTTCCCTCCATGCAATATCAAGCCAACATCACTGTAGGCCACGCGTCCTTGATGTTGGATCTACTGTCTTCGGTTGGGTCCCGAACAGGTCCCGAATGGAGCCCAGAGCAAGTTGGATCCATGCCCCAGCCATTCAACCCCATTTTATTTTGGGGATTGTTGCTGTCATCCTAACCTTTCTCGTCACCACGGGCCGCAAAATGGCACGCAGAACCATCCTGCAAGGAACACGCGGCCTCGCTGTCCTTCGCGCCAAAACCTGGAAGAGCAGCGTTCCATCTTGCATGTACGCGCCAACAGCCGAGCTTTCGGTTTTCGGCACGTGCCCAGTGAAGAGCAAGCTGGTGCGCATGGATGCGCCAGAAACCCAGAGGTTCAAGTGCCGGCGCATGCATGCACCACGGAACGCTGTCCTTCCGGGTTTTGTCACTCCCGCATGCGTGAAGTACAGCTGGTTGGCGCGTATGTGGCCACTGCAACGCAGAAGAGGAGTCAGCGAAGCCGCACATTCCCGCGCAGGACAGTCCGTGCCACTTCCGGCATGCCTTCCATAGGTTTGCCAACCCATTCCTAGACCCAAATCTAGGCATTGCACAAATTCTATTGTGGAGGGCACAATTGGATTTCCCTGCCCCGATGCTACCAACTGAATCCTTTTCAGCAGCAAATCTTGGAACTCCGGGTGTTTGGTTGGCACTCTTCCCAAAAATGTGCCATGCAGACAAAAGAAGGATTCAACACACGGTCTTTTTACTATTGTCTTTTTTAAAAAATTTGAAAAAAATCCAAAACAAAAAGCGTTTTTCTATTGTGAGTCCGTTTATTAATTTTGGTCCATTTGCTGTCTGTTTTTCGATATAGTGAAACTGTGTCTTTATTGATGGTCTATCATTTGGATGAATGGCTCTTCTGTTTGACCATTTTTTTCTCTCCCTCTCTCCTTGGGTGGCGGGGGGTGACTCTCCCTTCCCCTGCCCTGTACCAGCTGCTGGGAGCAATGAATGACAGCCCCCCCAACAACAACAACCCTCAACTTTCTCCCCCATCGCATTTGCTCTGTGATTTCATGGACCTCAGCTTGAGCCTGACCCAACCTTCAGCTATTTCTTCAGTTCCACTTCCAAAGAACTGAGGCTATTGAAAATGTTGATTTGCTATCATTATGGGTTCTCTCTGCCTCTTTTCTTCTCACTCTGCCCCCGTCGTTTTATGGACCCCATAGCTTGAAGTCAGGAAAAAAAGAGGGCGGGGAAAACCTGGGTTTCTGGGTAAAAGTGAGCTGGCGTACATTGAGGTGGCCCATTGTTGGGCCAAGAAAGGCATCCAAGGGAGAAGAAGAAGAGGTCCATTAACCTCTAGAGGAAGGTCTCATCTTGACCCAGATTCCACCTTCCATCCATTTGCAATGCTAACCGCCCCTTCTTTCTTCACCCCGGCCGCCTCCGTGGAGTAAATCATGACCTATTGTATCTCCTCAACCTTACCTAGAACTTCCTTACTAACCTTTCACCACCATTGATGGACAGGCATGAACCGATGACCATTTTCTACTCATGGTTTTTTCCCCCCAACTGGTCCTCTCCTTCTCTTTCTCCACCCACCC
This sequence comes from Thamnophis elegans, assembly GCF_009769535.1. Classification (NCBI taxonomy): domain Eukaryota; kingdom Metazoa; phylum Chordata; class Lepidosauria; order Squamata; family Natricidae; genus Thamnophis; species Thamnophis elegans. The sequence goes on from NC_045556.1 coordinate 29,644,513, forward strand.
CAGCTCTTTCCATTCTTCTCCCCCACCCGGTACCCTCCTCCAAGAGTTTCACTCTCGCAATCACCCCCTCCAGCCAGGAGGCGCAACCGTTTGAAAACACAGCAGCGTAACGTCTCCCCGTCCCTGTTTTCCAAGGTCTTCCCTCAACCTCCTCCAGCATGGCTCCTTCAAGGAAGCATTAACCAGCACTTGGAGGGGAAGGGTTATCTTCCTCCCACGGTGAAACCATTAAGGCAGAAGAAGGTGTGGGGGGCAGTCTCTAAATCGTCATTTGTCCTTCCCTTCGCTCTGTGTTAATGGTTACCCAAACTGCACGATTTGAGTGAAGGAAGCTGCTGGGACCATCCGTGGTTGGTGGAGATGGCCTTGGAGACGGACAATCTGTCGTTGTTGTTTTTTGCACACACACACCCCATTGCCTTTCAAGCAAAGTCTTGTCACCATTATTTGTGACAATGCCGCTCCATAAATTTGGTTAATTCATAAAATCAACGCCATTCGCCTTCCTTGAAGCGCAAACGCTACCAAAAGCTCTATCCGGTCCAGATAACCCCCAGATCCATGGATGAGTGATGAATTCCTTCTCACAGGAGAAGGGATTGTTTTGCCGGCTAAAAAGTTGGGGAGAGGCGGGAAGAAACAACAACAACAACCACAGCTAACTTCCTTTTTTTTTTTTCTTCTTCTTCGGGAAAACCAACCAACCGAACTCCCCCCCCCCCCCCCCGAAACTAGAGTTGTGTCCTTGTTGTGCTTGTGAGCCACTTGAGGGCTAATCCTGTTGATGACTTTGCAGCTTTCATTGGGCGTCTCTTACCCGCCGGTCACGCCAGTAACCCTCCGCCGAATCAAAAATGAAAAATAATTTTAAAAAAATCAACGCTGCAAACATCACAAGAGGGTTGACTGTAACTGTGTGAGGCTTTGCGGTATCTCAACAAGACAAGAAGACAGAATGCGAGACAGATTTTTTTTTGAGGTTTATTCTCTTTTTCGTCTTCCTTATGCCCCATGGTGTTGAGTAAGAGCAGAGGTCTTCCATCTTGGCCCCTTTACCACTTGTGGGCTTCCAACTCTCGGAGTTGCAGGCGTTGGAAATCCACAAGTGGTAAAGTTGCCAAGGTTGGAGTATAAAAGTATGGCTGAAAATACAAAATTATAAATGGCCCTTAGTGGGACGCTAAGATGCTGAGCTTGTCAATCAGAAAGTTCAGCGGTTTGAATCCCTAGCGCCGTTTAATGGAGGGAGCTCCCGTGACTCGTCCCAGCTTCTGCCAACCGAGCAGTTCAAAAGCAGGTCAAAAATGCAAGTAGAAAAATAGAGACCACATTTGGTGGGAAGAGAACAGCGTTTCGTGCGCCTTTGGCATTGAGTCATGCCAGCCACATGATCACGGAGGCGTCTTCGGACACTGCTGGCTCTTTGGCTTTGAAACGAGGATGAGCACCGCCCCTTAGAGTCGGGAACGACTAGCACATAGGTGCAAGGGAAACCTTTACCTAAATTGCCCTTCTGACCACAATTTGCACTGTACTGCACACTTCCCAGCCAGCAACCTCCATGTGTGTGTTTGTGTGTGTATTCAGTCACACACCCATCAATTGCTTCCTTTCCCCAGAAGAGAGCTTGAGGAAGTTTTGACAAAGTTGACATTGCTGGTTCAGAATACAATATTGCCCCTGTCTTAATTTAAAAACAAAACAAAAAAATTAGCATGGTTGGCCACCATCCAAAGCTGAAGGTTGAATTTCCCGAGTCCTGAATGGGTTTGTGCCCTTTTAACAGATTAACACAGTTGGAAAGGACCTTATAGGCCGGTGATGGTTAACTTTTTTGGCACCAAGTGCCCAAATTGGAACTTGTGTGTATCTGCGCATGCCGGAATTGCCGAACAGCTGGTCTTTGAGTTTCTGGCACGCTCAAGAGTGCCAGCCAGCTGATCTTTGCACTTTTGTGCCTGGGTTTTTTGGCTGTTTTGGGGGGCATTTTCAGGCCGTTTTTGAGGCCAATATGTCCGGAAAACACCCCGGAAAATGGTCTGAAAAATGGCTGGGTTTTTGGCCATTTTTCGGGCAGTTTTCTGGCGCTCTGGCTCCCGCCAAACCCAGCATGCACAGCGGAAAGCCAGAAGAGCAGCTGGCGACAGTGCCGTGCTCACAGAGAGGGCACTCCGTGCCACCTCTGGTACGCTGGCCATAAAGTCACCATCACGGTTATGGGTCATCTAGTCCAACCCCCTTCTCAAGCAGGAGACCGTACACCATTTCTGACAAATTTAGCAAACTCGGTAGGCCAAATATCTTAAAAGTTGTGGGTGCTGAATCTTATCCACAGTGCCTTTGATCTGATGACAAGGGACGAGTCCCGAGAACTTTTTCACAGATCTATCTCCCGCCAAAAATTACTTCTACCTAACGAAGGAGCAAAGTATTTGGATGTTTGCTGCATTGTCTTATCTCTAAAGATAGAGAAAATGGATGAAGCCAACAGCTTTTTTCCCTCCTTCTAAAGTTTATGGGCCACGCCACGAGGCTGGAAGAACAGAAAAAGAGGATAAATGTCAATGATTTGTTGCTTCCTTATCCAAAATTGTGAGGAGAACGTTTAAAATAATAAAAGTTTCTCTCTCAGCAGATTCCTGGTTTGGCTCTGAGGGGTTTTGATCATTGCTTTTCTGAAAAAGCAGATGATAAGTAGGTAACCTCACGAAAGCAGCCCTCAAACCTTTTGGAGGGAGCAGAGAAGTTATTAAAAGTCTCAGTTTCAGTCTCTTTCCCCTTCTCCCTCTCCTTCTCTCCTTCCCTTCCCACTCTCTTTTTCTCTTTCCTTTTTCTCTTTTGCTTTCTCTCTCTATCCCTCTCTCCCCCTTTGTTTCCCTCCCATTCTCTATCTTTACCTCTCTTTCCCACTATCTATCTCTTTCCCTCCCTTTCTCTTTCTCCCACTCCTTCCTCTTTCTCTCTTTCCCTTCCTTCCTCTCTCTCTTTCCCTCCCCTCTCTCCCACTTTCTTTCCCTCCCTCCCCCCTCTTTTCCTCTTTCTCTTTCCCTTTCTCTCTCTTTCTCCCCACTCCTCTTTTTCTCTTTCCCTCCCTTCCTCCCTCTCTTTCCCTCCCCTCTCTCTCCCTCTCTCCCCCTTCCCTCCCTCCCCCTCTCTCTTTTCCTCTTTCCCTTTCTCTCTCTTTCTCTCCCATTCCTCTTTTTCTCTTTCCCGCCCTTCCTCCCTCTCTTTCCCTCCCCTCTTTCTCTCCCCCTTTCCCTCCCTCCCCCTCTCTCTTTTCCTCTTTCTCTTTCCCTTTCTCTCTCTTTCTCTCCCACTCCTCTTTTTCTCTTTCTTTCCCTTCCTCCCTCTCTTCCCCTCTCCATTTCTTCCCCTCCCTTCCCCCTCCCTCTATCTCTCTTTCTTTCCCTCTTTCTCTCCTCTCTCTCCCCCTTTCTTCTTTCTCTCTCTTTTGCTCCCTCTTGTTCCCTCTTTTCCCATCTCTTTCCCTCTCCTCTCTTTTCCTCTCTCTTCCCTCTCTCTCTGCCTCCAAATTTTCTTTTTGCCTCGAGAAACCACGAGAACGATGCAAAGCAACACACTTTGTACAGTCTGCCCCAAGTTCTTTTTTAACCAATTAATAAGATCCCAGATTGTCTGCAAACACTGGAGAAAGAAAAAAAAACAACAACAACCGGCCTCTGTTTTGCTCCTTGTAACATACACACGCCTAATTACTACTATTTAAAAAGAAAAAAGAACCTGGCACATGTGCTAAATTTTTATTTATTTGTTTAAAAAAAAAAATGGGACGCCACCTTGATAGGACCTAAAAATTACGGAGTTTAAAAAAAAATGGAAGCCAGGGCAATTCTGGGCGTCTTATTAAAAACTCTCTTTCTGTCTTGCTGGCATTTGTTCTGTGTTTGGGGCATCAGAATTGTCTGCTTGTTCCAACTCTGCATGTCTCTTTTTGTTTCCTCTCATATTCCCATCTCCCCAGTAGACAATACCCCGGTGAAAGAGCCTCCGGATTTACTCAGCAGGCAAAAGTGCCTCGAAGCTTTGGCGTCTCTGCGACACGCCAAGTGGTTCCAGGTTGGGCTTTTTGTTCTTACCTATCGTAGTCCTTTCAAAAGTTTTCTTCTTGTTTTTTAAAAAAATAATAATGAAAGTAGTTGTTTAGGTTTGCGGGCAGCCTGCAGACAAGAACGGGAGCATTCTGGTTTTCTTTTAGGCCAGAGCGAACGGGCTAAAGTCGTGTGTGATTGTGCTGCGAATCCTGAGAGATTTATGCAACAGAGCTCCTACCTGGGCACCTTTGAAAGGTTGGGTGAGTGTTCGCTTAATCCACGTTTGCAAAAAAAAAATGTGCTTGGGAGAATGCAGTCCCATCGTTAATCTTTTGCCGCTTCTGGTTTCAGATATCGGATAAACTGCCCTCAACCCCAGCCAGTTCCTTCTCTAAACGTACCGTATTTTTCGGAGCTTAAGACGCTCCGAAGTACAAGATGCACCTAGCTTTTGGGGAGGAAAACGAGAAAAAAATAATCTGCCTCTGCCTCCCACCAATTTGCTTCCTGGCAGCAAACAGCAAACAGCCTGTTTCAGTTTAGCCTGATTAGCACAAGGGGAAAAAATCTGCCTCTGCCTCCCAGCAATTTGCCTCCTTGCAGCAAACAGCAAACAGCCTGTTTCAGTTTCAGTTTAGCCTGATTAGCACAAGGGGAAAAAATCTGCCTCTGCCTCCCAGCAATTTGCCTCCTTGCAGCAAACAACGTGTTTTAGTTTCAATTTCAGCACAGTCTGATTACTACAAGCAGCTGATAGTTGGTTGGATCGGCCTCTCGACGATCAGCTGTTTCAGGCTGCAGGGATTGCCATTGCCTATTGCCGCCTCCACACGCGCTGTTTTCGGCCTCTGCACATCCCATTTTCCTCCCGTTTTGGGTGGCAGGGATTGGAATGGGTGGAAAATGGGGCACGGAGACGGCAACAGGCAATGGCAATCCCTGCAGTCTGAAACAGCTGATGGTTGGGAGGTCGATCCATCGGACAATCAGATGGTTGTAAGTAATCTTATCTGTGGTGAAACTAAAACAGGCTGTTTGCTGCAAGAAGGCAAATTGCTGGGAGGCAGAGGCAAAGAGTGGGGCGGGGCTACATTCGGTGCATAAGCTACACCCATGTTCACCCTCTTTTTTGGGGGGGGAGTGTGTCTTATACACCGAAAAATATGATAATCCTTGCAGATTTTAGTACTTTCTGTGGAACTTGGGTTTAAGTTACTTGTCGGTGAGATAAGAATCTTCAGGGGCAAGCACCCAGTTGAACAACATCTCAAGAACTATCCTTGACCATCCATGGTCCAGGATTGTCTCCTAAGCCAGGTCTGTTGAAAAGAAAAGAGCATCAGTGCAACCCTTATTCCTTTCAGTGAGCAAGGAGGACCAAGTTTTCACAACTACCACGTAGTACTTCCCAAGTTTGCCCTGCAAAGTGATGGATCCAGAGCAGAAGTCCTAGCTCTCCCTGCCTAGAAGAGCACCAATAGAAGAGCAGATGTGCAGCTCAGGGTTGAACAGTGGAGATCTTGGTACCTCCTGAGCTTGATTTTTGGCTTGCAGATGTTTCATTACCCAACTGACTAACATCATTGATGCGGGACACCATTTCCCCCATCCTGGTATATATATATAAAAAGAAAAAAAAAAACAAAAAACAACATATATATATATATATATATATATATATATATATATATATATATATATATATATATATATATATATATATATATATATATATATATATATATATATATATATATTGTTTTTTTTTTCTTTTTAATTTGTGCTGATAAATAAATAAAGGGAGACTAGTATAGATCTATTTCAAGCTATTTAGCTCTCATCAGCTAGCCATACCCTTACTGGGATTTATATATATTTATATATATTTATATATATTTATATATATTTATATATATTTATATATATATATATATATATATATATATATATATATATAGATATATATATATATAATATATATATATATATATATATATATATAAAATATATATATATATATATAATATATATATATATATATATATCCCTTGTGTGGAATACGTAATATATTCCACACAAGGGATTTTTCTCCCGGGTCCAGATTGATGAGCTGGTTGATAAGAGCGCCAACACAATGTTCTCTACAGAAATTGTGTTCTGATGTAAACATTGAATCTGGATAAACACCACAGGTGGGTTCCTATCGCTTTGGACCACTTCGGCGGGATAGGTAGCAACTTGGCAGCCTGGGTCGCTGGAACCGGCAGCGAACCAGGCCTACCATGCCCCAAACCAGTTCTTTCGGTGGCCCCTGTAGGCGCTACCATCTTGTTTTTGGCTTCTGCGCATGAAGAGAAGCATTTTTTTTAGTACTGCGCACCAAGTGTGCGAGCTGTGTTCCGGCAGTAGCAGCAGCAGCCGGAACTCACCCCCCTGGATCCCACGTACTGCTTGCTTGTGCCCATTGTACACTCGGTGGTGAGTGGATCTCCTAACGCCGATCACCAGAACAGGGTACGATTTTCCTTTGGTGGACCCAAACGTTCAGCTACCTCCAAGAAGAGGGCGGGATTTCCGAACTGTATCTACGACGGATGGAAATTATTTGGTCCCTTTCTGACCTCATGCTTGGACCTGCCTTACCCGTCCGTCAGTCTTTCTGTCTTTCTGTGATGTTTTTATAGCATGGGTACTGACCCCATCCAGTTGTCTTCCAGCCCCTGGAGCTGCTGTGCGAGAAAGCCATTGGCACCTGCAACAGGCCGTTGGGCGCAGGGGAAGCTCTCCGGCGGGTGTTGGAGTGTTTGGCCTCAGGCATCCTGTTGCCAGGTGAGATCCGCCAAGCTTTTCCTCAAAGGTTGACCGGCCATGCATTGATGGACCACTGTAGCATGTCCTGTTTGGATGGACATCTTCTGGTTTGCCGATCCTGCAAATTTAGAAGACATCACTCCAATGGGCGGTCTTCTTTAACTAGGAGACTGAAACGGGTTGTCCATGCAGTGGACTGTGAGGAGGTTGGGGAGGACCAGTCCTGGAGTCTGAGGAAAGCTCAGACGAGGGCTCTGTGTCAGAGGCAGAGAGGGGGCCGAGGCCGTCTGGCAGTGATCAGCTGCCTTCGGAGCTAGACAGCCGTGAAGCAGAGGAACAGCTGGAGCCTGTTCCCAGTGTCTGCATGCGCAGTGGTGCCGGAAGAAAAGAACAGCGGAGAAATCAGGATTGACTTGGGAGTAAATCTACAGGTGGACGGTGAATGGCCCCTCCCATAGGAAAGGAGCGGAAGGGGAGGGGGCTTTTGCAGGAAACAATTTGTTCGTTCGATCATTAGATTCGTTTCAGGAGTGTGAAGATCTGTGCATGAATCTCAGAGACTCTGTGCCCAGTCTTTCCTTGCTCATTTGGGAAATATTTACATGGCAGCTTCCCAAGGCAGATAAGGTCGGTGGTCATAAATACTCCTTTGAAAGACTCTTTGCCTGGCCTTGGCTGAATGTGAATGAGAGGAATTCACTTTCATTTAACAAAAGGGGTTTTGATAGGACCGGGACTCTGCCTTTTGGGGTCAGAAAATCTTGAGAGTGGGCAAAGGTCTTCTTCTAAGATCTGTTATTGTGGAGTGATGACACTAACGTGAAACCTTTCTGAAAACATGACCTAATTTTTGAGGTTGGCTTGAGGAATCTTGGCTGGTACAAGTGAAGGATAGTTGGAAGGAGCCTTTTTTTTCATTCCCAGCTGTCTCCACAGCTTTTCTCTTTAAATCTTCCTTATGTAAAACTGATACAAGCCAACTGATAACATGGATTAGGCGCCCATCTCTGTTGTGGCCCACCAGCGACCAGCGCAGCTAGTGACAGACTCAGGCAGTGAGGAGTTTGGAAAGGAACCTGGGCCTGTCCTGGAGTCTGGGGAAGGCTCTGATGAGGGCTCTATATCGGACGCAGAGAGGGGGCCAGGGCCCTATGCCAGTTATCAGCTCCCTTCAGAGTCAGACATCAGTGGGGCAGAGGAACAGCTGGAGCCTGTTCCAGTGTGCGTATGCACAGAGTGGCCAGAGGAAGGGAGCAGCTAAAGAACAGAGGCCAACTTGGGAGGAAGGCCACAGGTGGACGGTGAACGGCCCCTCCCAAGGGAAATAAAAGACGAGCGAAAGGGGAGTGGAGTTTGCAGGAGACCATTAGTTTGTTTAATTAGTGTGAAGATTTGTTCGTGACTCTCAGAGACTCCTTACAAAGCTTCTTGTACAGCTCGGCGTTTGGAAGATATCAGCCTGGCAGCTCTCCAAGCCTGATAAGGTCTGTGGTGGTTAATTCACCCTTGAAAGACTGTTTGCCGGAGCTTTGCTAGAGGCGAATGCGAGGAATTCACCGTGGCTTAATAAAAAGGGGTTTTGTCGGGACAAGGAGTCTCCTTCATCATTTTGGTGAAGCCTAGGTCGGAACAATCTCTTAACTAGCCCTTTTCCTCCCAGGTGTAGCTCTTATTTTGTTGTTACTCTGTGGCATCAGGATTATGGTTTTGGGGGTCCATGGGATAGGCTTGAGGGTTGAACTCCTTCCTTGTGCCTAGGTGGGCCCGGCGTGCATGATCCCTGCGAACGAGAGCCAACGGATGCCTTGTCTAGTGTGACTGTTCCACAAAGGGAAGCCATAACCCATAGTGCCCAGGTAAAAACATGCCAGCCACCTAGGTTGGCCTCCTTTCCCTCCAGCAATGGAGAACGAAGGTCCTCGGGGATTAACGCCGCTGCTTAGGATGATGGGTTGAAAGCTGCCCAATCTATGGAGCAGAGATATCTTTAATGTTTGACCCATTTTCATTTCCAGCATGCCCTGAGACTGTCGGCCTTCGGCCAAATCTACAAGGTGCTGGAGATGGATCCTCTCCCTTCCAATAAGTCCTTCCAGAAATATTCGTGGTCGGGGGCCGACAAAGAAGGTAGGTGCACCTGAAAGCAGGACAAGAAGGAAGGGATGGAAACTAATCCAGGAGAGAAGCAGCCTTAGAACTAAGGAGGAATTTCCTGACACTTAGAACAATTAGCAATTAGCCCTCTCTAAGCGATTTACAGAGTCAGCATATTGCCCCCAACAATCCGGGTCCTCATTTTACCCACCTTGGAAGGATGGAAGGCTGAGTCAACCCGGAGTCGGTGAGATTTGAACAGCCGAACTGCAGAACTGCAGTCAGCTGACGTAGCCTGCAGTGCTGCACTCTAACCACTGCGCCACCTCGGCCCTTTTAATTAATTAATCCGTAGAGCAACTTGCAGCAAATTGTGAAAACCCTCCATCACGGGAGGGTTTTTTTTTTTTAAGAAGGCACTTGACAGAAATGGAATAGAGTTTCCTGCCCGAGCAGGGGAGCCTTCCAGCTCTGTTTTTCTGTTCATTCTCGATGTCAGGGTTCCAGGAAACACCCACTGACTAAGTAAGCGTTTCCGCTTACTTAGAGAGTAGCTGATACCTGGCATTGTCTGGGTACCGTATTTTTTGGAGTATAAGACGCACGGGAGTATAAGATGCAACAAGGTTTTGAAGAGGCAAATTAAAAAAAAAGTGTTTGCACTCTGCAGATCTCCCCAAAACGGCCTGTTTTTTTGCGAAAAGGGCCCTTTTTTTTTTTTTCAAAAAAAGGGCATGCATAGCCTTTAGGAGGCTTGCAGAATGCTCCTGGGGGGTGCCCCCCCCAAATGATCAAAAAACAGTCCTTTTTTTTGCAAAAACAGGCCTGTTTATTGTAAAAAAAAAAGTGCATGGATAGCCTTTAGCAAGCTTATAGAGTGCTCCTGGGGGCTGAGGGGGGTAAAATTTAGCAAAAAACAGGCCGTTTTTTGCTCATTTCTGCCCTTCCCAGCCCCCAGGAACTTCCTAGAGGCTCTGCACGGCCATTGTGGTGAAGGGGCGGGGTTTCGAGAGGCAAAAAATGCTGTATTCAGTGTATAAGACGCACCCAAATTTTCAGCCTCTTTTTTGAGGGAAAAAGGTGCGTCTTATGCTCTGAAAAATAGGGCATTTATTTATAGGGGGGAAATGTCCGGACCAAACGTAATTTCTAATGTTGGATTTTCCCCCTCACCAGAGGGAGAGCCCCCTTGTGGAGTACTGTGAAGCCATTACCATGGCAACTCCACTGTGCTGCACAGTAGAAGCCATTTTATGGCAGTACAGTAGAATCCGTTTTAAGGCACAGCAGGCTGTATCTTAACAGAACAAACACACAGAGGGTTTTTAGGAGTGTCTTACCCGCACAATATTTTTTTCCAGACAATAAGTCATCTGTATACCAAGTTTGGTTGAAGTTACTCAAGCCGTTCCAGAGTTATGCTGGAACACACATACACGCACAGCCATTTTTATGTATATATATAGATAGAAGATAGATATAGATGTCATGTTGGCACATCAGGGAAAACCTGAATCTGAAACCCCCTTCCAGGTTTTCCCCAACCAAAGGAAAGTCCAAGTTCCTACTCAGCACCCACACGTCCCAATCAGGCCACCATCCTAGCCGGAGTGAGCTTCCCAGTCACGCCTCTCCAGGTGCAGGTTGAAATGTCCTTGACTCCCAGTGAATTAATGTTGTGGTTGTTATGGCTATGCATCTCACCCGATCGCCATCCAACCCCCCCTCCCAGTTCCTGCCGCATGCCCATTCGCTAAGTGTGGCAGCCCCGAAGATCCAAAGGGAAAAAAAGGGCTCACGCTCCTTTTCCTTGACAGCTGATCTTCCAGTGATACAATCACGGTCTATTAATTAATTGCAACTAATTGACTATGTGCTGGAAAATTATAATCTCCATGATGTTTTTAAATCCCTCCTAGATTTGGTTGTGCCTTCTTTTTTATTCCGCCGCCTTGGGGGCGTTTCATGTTTTTTTTTCTGTAATTTTTTATTTTTGAATAAACCCAATGTCAACGTTCCAAGTATCATGTAGAATTAAATCAGAGTCCAAGGCAAAACTATCCTTAAAGTTCCAATTTAATAAAGCAGACATCTTAGCATGTCTGTGTTAATCCCAATTCTGGAAATAACATCAGAATTCCACCCAGTTAAAAGTTCATGATCTTGTCCCCACACCCACAATCCATCATATGGTCCAATCTTCTTCTTCCACGCTGGCGTCTCCGCCCAGCTGCTTCCGGTCAGGTGTAAAAGTGCGGAGACAAAAGATGACCTTGGCTTCTAGAAAAGAATGATAACAATACATTCCACAATCCTACTCCTGTCTATTCCCCCCTCCCATCAACTATGCTATTGAAACAGCATAATGAAATAATAGAAAGTGTGGCAGGCCAAAATTCTAAAAGGAATATAACTGCAGGCCTGACACACAAACAGACAAAACACAACAAACACCACAAAAATATCTTCCATTACCAATTGTAAAAAGTGTGTCAATTGGTTACAAAGAGCTTTCGTGCATCCCTTCCACAGTCATCACCTACAATTCATATTGTTATATATTTTAAATCAAATATATTTATATGTATATTACTATCATCACACCTCAATCTTCATATGACTATAATTGTTTTTACGTCCCTTTATATAAAATATTCCAAAATTTAAAGCAAAACCACATAATGACATTCCATTATCTATTTTCAATATCATCCAGCAACATTCTATCTTTGTGAAACGTTCTAAATAAAAATTAATTATGTTTAATAACGAAGTTTCTAAACCTCCTTTCTTAATCACTGTTTACAATTTATATCCAGTTTCCGAAGAGAAGGTGTGGGAGGAGTAACCATTGGGTATTAACCTAATCTTGATTGCCTATTGGAGATTGAGGAAATCTTTGGAAGCCACACCTCCTGCTGGTCCGGTGGCTCCCCACTTTAACCTCAATCTCGGCCTAATTGGAGCGATTTTCCTGCTCTCCTTTCCATCCGAGATTCAGGAGTTTTTTTTTTACTCTCAAGAAAAGCCTCAGCAAGGGATTTCAATTTAAATTGACCTCACCTGCCTTCTGCTGTGCTCCAGCTGCTCATCAAGCCTCGGCTTGCCAGAGCGCGCGATTAGAAGCCTGCAAGGAAGGGCCAGGATCACAGAAAAACTTACAGACAAAGATTGGAGGAGCCCAGGGAAGCCGGAGAACCCAGAACCCTTCCAGGATTGCAAAGAGGCTTCCACCGGAGGAAGGAAGGAGACTCCAGACGGCACCAGCTGCCTCCATTTTGGATTGTCGCCATTTTAGGAGCACGTGGGAGTGTGTAAACAGTGTTCTGACACTGAAAGCACTCACAAGGCCGTAGGAAGCCGGAAGAGGCTTCCTTTCTGCTCTGCCCCGCCGGTGATCCGGGGGGAAATTCAGGGCCTTGCCTGCCGGCAGCAGCAGAGCCTGCAAGCAATCAGAGAGGCGGAGCCTATCCCTAGGAAGGGAATTTATTTCAGCCGGCTGCAGAAGGAGCACGTGGGTGAGCAACAAACCGTGAGTAATGGCAGAGGCGACTAGGAGCAAAAACTCTAGGCCCAGAGCCCCGGGGGGTGCGGATCCAGAGGAAGGGTCCTCTAGAGCGATTTCCCCTGCTCCCAGAGGCAGATCCCCATCTAGGAGGGACAAAGCCAGGGCACCCAGGAATCCATCCCCCAGGAGGGAAACCAGAGCAACCAAGGCCTCGGCCAGGGACTACAGGGCAACCATCAGCCCTTCCCCCCCCAGATCTCGCTCCCCACGCAGGGCCTCTGCCCGGGCTGTACGCAGATCTCCATCCCCAGCCTCTCCAGGGGGATCTCTGAGAAGGCACAGCTCTCTTTCTCCTCCTCTCTCCCCTGCTCCCCTACTGGATTCGAGAGCGGATCCCTTTGGCCGCAGAGCAGCCAGCCCAGCCCGGCCTCGCCTAGCACCTCTATCCCCTGAACCCAGGGAATATTCCCAACCACCAGAGCTTCAGCCTCAGCTGCCTGATCTAACCAGCAGCTTTCAGGACATGTTTGCCAGAGCTTTGGCCCAGGTTATGGCTTCTAGCTTAACTCAGCAGCCACAGGCTCCCAGGAGCAGGGCCCCCCAGGATCCCCCCAGAGGGCTGAGCGATCGCCCTAGCACCTCGGCTGCAAGGGAAGCCAGGTCTACCTCCCCATCCACGGCTAGTGAGGCATCCGACCTCGAGGAAGGGGAACTAAAGGATGTGGGGTTTTCGGAGGATGAGGTCCCCCAGGGGGAGGAGGATTCCACCGTAGCGGGACTTTTCCCCCCCTCCTTGTTCAGCTCCCTTTTACGCAAGGCAGTAGCCACAGCTGATCTGGATCCACCCTCGGATCCCCAACCCGCAGCTGAGTCCTCGGGCAAGGGCAAAAGCAAGAAGAAGAAAGGGCCCTTCCATAGGCCCCCCGTAGCTAAGGAAGAAATCCCCACCCCAGATATGTTTATGGAGGTGCTCAAATCTCAGTGGGTAAAGCCAGGGTCTTTTCCAACCCCAGGGGGGAATGAAAGAAGGTTTTATAATCTTAACCAAGCCTTTGCCCAAGCCTTGCAGGTTCCGGAAGTGGATAACCCGGTGGCAACCTTGGCATCTTCCTCAACGGTCGTATCAGGAGACACCACTAATTGCCTCAAGCCTGAGGATAAGAGAGCAGACATTGTTCTGCGCAAGACGTTCCAGGCCATCACCTGGGCTATCAGAACGGCCGCCTCTGCCTCCTTTTTTAATAGGTCCACGGTCCTGTGGCTGGAGCAACTGAGGGATAGGACCCCAGCCTCTGAAGTGCGACTCCTGCAGGACATCTCCAAGATGCTTGCGGCAACGCAGTTCTCAGCGGACGCCACCTTGGACGCGGTAAAGTATGCGTCGCGTGCTATGTCTTCTTCAGTTGCTTCTAGGCGACTACTCGGGCTACGTCACTGGCAGGCGGAATCCCGAATGAAGTAGCACCTAACCGGCGCGGATTACACCGGGGACAAGTTATTCGGGACGGCGTTGGAGCCTCTCCTTGTGGAGGATAAAAACAAGTGGAAGATCCTCCCGTCAACGAACAAGCGGTCGGATTTCCGCCATGCACCGTACCCTAGGAGGACCTCCTACAGACCACCTGAAGGAGACAGCCAAGGCCAGAGGTACCAAAACCCCAGATTTCAGAGGCAGGGGGATAGACAATTTCAGAACAGATTCAGGGGCCAACACCAGGGGAAGCGGCCCTTTCGTGGAGGAGGCGGTCGTCCCTTCCGCAGATTCAAGTGATCCGCCCCCGGATCACCCCATCGGCGGTCGCCTCTCCATGTTTGCGGATGCCTGGGAGCGTATCACATCGGATGAGTGGGTTCTCCAGACGGTAAGGCTCGGGCTTCGCCTGGAGTTCCGCTCCCTTCCTCCCAGTAGGTTCCGCACCTTCTCCTCCTCCTCAGACCCAAACAGGAGGGCCCTTAAGGCCAAGGCCATTAAACATCTCCTCGACATCAGGGCCATCGAGAGGGTCCCAGAGGGGGAAAAAGGGTCAGGATTTTATTCAAACCTCTTCCTAGTGCCCAAAAGCTCGGGGGGTTGGAGAGCCATCCTGGACCTTAAGTTACTCAACTCCAGGGTGGTATACCGTAAATTCAAAATGGCTTCTCTAAGATCCATCCTGGAGGGCATCTGGCCGGGCGACTTCCTTGCCTCCATCGACCTTACAGAGGCATACCTGCATATCAGGATCGCCCCGGAACACCGTAAGTTTCTGAGGTTCTCCCATGAGGGGGACCATTTCCAATACAGAGCCCTGCCCTTTGGGTCGGCCTCAGCCCCCAGGACTTTCACCAAGGTGCTAGCTGCAGCTGCTGGTCACCTACGTTCCCTCCCTGTCCGTTTATTTTGTTACCTTGACGACATACTCGTCCTGGCCAGGTCCTCTGCTTCAGCTGCAAGGGATCTGAATACTACCATCGACACTCTCAGATCCCTGGGGTTCTCCATTAACCTGGAGAAGAGCCACCTCGTGCCCTCCACCAGGCTGCTTCACCTAGGGTCCATTATCGACTCTGTAGCGGGGGAGGTGTTCCTCTCTCAGGATCGGAAGGACAGCATCGTTAAGATGATTCATGAGGTTCGCAAGTCACGCTCTGTCCCTGTAGTTCTTCTTTCCAGGCTCCTGGGAAAGTTCATCTCGTGCATAGGGATCATCCCCTGGGCCCGACTGCACGCCAGGGAGCTCCAGTGGTTCCTGCTACCACGTCAGAAGTCCGGGACAAGCGACGCGATCTTCAAGATCCAAGTATCACCCCAAGTGCTGCTATCTTTCCACTGGTGGCTGTCCCCAGCTCTGAACAGAGGCTGCCTCTTCAGAGATCCACCAAGAATGATGCTCACCACCGACGCAAGCCTCTTCGGCTGGGGGGCCCACCTGGAGAACCAGATCGCCCAAGGTCGGTGGACTCCAACAGATCTAAAGCACAACATCAACTGGTTGGAGCTCAGGGCCATCCACCTGGCCCTCCGACACTTCAAGGACATGGTCAGAGGTCAACACATCCTAGTCCTGACAGACAATGTAGCGGCCAAGGCACACGTGAACAGACAGGGAGGCACCCACTCCAAGGCTCTCCGCGACGAGGCGCTGCGCCTGGGTCACTGGGCGGAGAAACACCTGGCATCCATCAAGGCGGAGCACATCTCCGGAACAGAGAACCATCAGGCAGATTGGCTAAGCAGAGAGACGATCGACAATGGAGAGTGGCAACTCCATCCCTCGATCTTCCACAGGATCTGCGAGAGGTTCGGCCATCCGACGGTGGACCTGTTTGCGACACCGCACAACGCCCAGCTACCAAAGTTCGTCTCGAGGTTCCCGACCCCGGGAGCCATGGACACGGACGCCCTACGCTGCAGCTGGCCACCAGGTCTTCTCTACGCCTTTCCCCCCCTTCCCCTCATCCCCGGGGTTCTGAGGAGGGTGGTAGCGGAGAGGGCAGATCTGATAATGGTGGCTCCCTTTTGGCCGCGCCGCCCCTGGCTGGCAGATCTGGTGGACCTGTCCACAGCTTCTCCCTGGAGGATACCAGCAGGGAGGTGACGCTTCACCAGGGATCCCTAGAGCAACCCAGACCCGGAGTGGCTCCATCTGACCGTCTGGCGCTTGAGCGGGAACAACTGAGACAGGCTCAGTTCTCCGAGGAGGTCATCAAGGTGGTAGAGGCATCCCGGAGACAATCCACCACCCGCATCTACAATGCCTCGTGGGTGGCCTTCTCAGACTGGTGCCGGGGTAAAGACATCTGTCCTACGACTGCCTCGGTTCCTCAGGTTCTGGACTTCCTCCAGGAGGGTCACCAGAAGGGCCTCGCCACCAGCACCCTTAGGCGTCAGGTCTCCGCTCTTTCCACAGTCCTAGGGGGGGTGAACGCTCCCCCCCTATCTCAACACCCGGTTCTCAGGCGTTTTCTCAAAGGGGCGGCGAATTTGAAACCCTCAGCGGTCCATCGATTCCCCTCCTGGGATCTTCCCACAGTCCTCCAGGCTCTAACGGAGGCTCCGTTTGAGCCTCTGAAGGAGGTTTCCCTCCAGCTCCTGACCCTTAAGGTCGTTTTTCTGGTAGCCATCACTTCAGCTAGAAGGGTCTCAGAGATCAATGCCCTTTCCAGCAGAGCAGACCTCTGCACCTTCCTAGAGAACAGGGTCGTCCTCAGACTCGACCCTTCTTTCATGCCCAAGATCAACTCCCCCTTCCACAGAGGGTTAGAGATCATCCTTCCGGATTTCTGTCCCCATCCCTCCGGGGAGAGGGAGAAATCCTGGCATAAGTTAGATGTTAGAAGAGCCCTACGCATCTACCTGAAACGCACGGCTCCCTTCGACGATCAGAGGCCCTCTTCGTGTCCTTCCAACCTTCCACCCGGGGGGCTAAGGTCTCCTCGGCCACCATCAGCAGATGGATCAGAGCGGCCATATCTCAGGCCTATCAGGCTCGGGGTCTCCAGGTCCCACAGGGTATCACAGCACACTCCACTAGAAGTGCTGCCACCTCAGCCGCCTGGTCTTCCCAGGCTCCCCTAGAAGAGATTTGTCGAGCGGCCGCCTGGGCCTCCCCGTCTCCCTTCATTAGACACTATAGATTGGACGCCTACGCCTCGGCGGACGCTGCCTTCGGCAGGAGGGTCCTTCAGGGCGTCCTAGACATGCAAGGGGGCTCAGGCCCGTCCATTCCCTCCCAGGACAACTAACTTTGGTATGTCCCAATGGTTACTCCTCCCACACCTTCTCTTCGGAAACTGGCAGTTGGACTTACCTGAACTGCATGTTTCGACGAGAAGTGTGGGAGGAGTCACTTCCCGCCCGTTATGGCGACTTTCGCCATGAAGCAGGGCCTGAGCACGTCCAGGTTCAAGCAACAGCTAGGAAGAATCGGTATTGGCTGTTTCTTTTTGCTTCCTTTCAGATACCGTTCAGATGTTCGGTTAAAGTGGCGAGCCACCGGACCAGCAGGAGGTGTGGCTTCCAAAGATTTCCTCAATCTCCAATAGGCAATCAAGATTAGGTTAATACCCAATGGTTACTCCTCCCACACTTCTCGTCGAAACATGCAGTTCAGGTAAGTCCAACTGCCAATTTCCCTTTTATCATATCAATACAAATATTACACTATTATCACTATGTTCATATATAAATAAATAAAAATATATAAATAAATCAAAATTGTTGTGGCCTGCCAGCAGAGCTGATGGCAGACTCAGACAGTGAGGAGGGTTGGGGAGGAACCTGGGCCAGTCCTGGAGTCTGGGGAAGGCTTGAATGAAGGCTCTGCATCGGAGGCAGAGAGTGGGCCAGAGCCGTATGCCCAGTTATCAGCTGCCTTCAGAGTCAGACTTCAGTGAGGCAGAAGAACAGCTGGAGCCTATTCCCAGTGTGTGCATGCACAGAGTTGCCAGACAAAGGGAACAGCTAAAGAACAGGGGTTGATTTGGGAGTAAGGCCACAGGTGGATGGTGAATGGCCCCTCCCAGAGGGAATAAAAGAGGAGCGAAAGGGGAGTGGAGTTTGCAGGAGACAATTAGTTCGCTTCATTGGCTTGTGACTCTCCTTGTCAAGTTCTGCAGATATCGGCCTGGCAGCTCTCCAAGCCAGATAAGGTCTGTGACTGTAAATCCTCCCATGAAAGACTTTGCTGGATGTCAGTGAGCAGAATTCACAGCAAATTATTAAAAGGAGTTTTTGTCGGGACCAGGAGTTTGCTTTATGCTCTTGGGAAGCCTTGGTCAGAACATTAATAGAGAAACCCCTTCTCTAACCAGCCTAGAAGAGTGGAGCCCACAGCCAATCTTCCTTTTTGCAAAAGGGATTTTTCCCCTCAATTCTTTTTCCGTGGCTCAGCTGCATCGTCTGCCATCAGTGATGTTTGCCTTTTCTCTTTTATGCAATTTTTAAAAAAGATTCTTTTCTTTTCTTTCTAGGTGCAGGTTCTTCTGCCCTAAAGAGGCCTTTCGAAGACGGGTTGGGGGATGAGAAAGACCCCAGTAAGAAAATGAAGAGGAATTTGAGGAAAAGTAAGGATGATTATTTCTTCTCCTTCCCTTTCATTACCGCCATGTATGTTGGTTTTTTTAATTTCTAAGCTGCCCTTCATTCATCTCTGCTCCACTGTCAGCTAACTCTTGCCGTGGGGAATTTGTGGTCCTTGTTTAGTGACTGCCTCGTTTAGCCACTGTTTACAGTTAACGACGGTGAGGAAAAAGTCGCTGGCTTTTTACGACTAGTTTACAACACAAAGGAAAGTTGGAAGTAAGACTGTGGCATGGTTTCACTGAGCAATTGCTTCGCTTAACAACCGAGTTCCCTACCCCAATTGTGGTCACTAAACAGCCCTTTACATATTTGCAGTGCTTAGCAACAGCTGCAAATTCTGCGTCTTGAATCGGCCAGAATCAGCACTGATTTCACTCTAGTAAACAAATGAAACTAGAATACCCCAATTTTCTCTGTGTAAAGATTACTGGATTCTTTTTTCCAAACATCAGCCTAGTCAATTTTGGATTGGGATAAAATCTCTGCTTGCTTTTTTTTTTTGGCAAGTGTTGGGTATTACCTTTCAAACAAATTCCAAACGTTACCTGAGAGCTGGTTTAAGAGAATTAAATTTAATAAATCAATAAATTAGATGAATGTGAAAGAAACGGAAGGAAAGAAGGAAGTAGTAAAAGAAAGAAAGAGAAAAAAGTAAGAAAAAGAATGGAAGGAAGCAAGGAAGAAAGAAAGAGAAAGAAAGTAAGAAAAAGAGAGGAAGAGGAGGAAGGAAAGGAAGGTGAAAGGAAAGATGAAGGAAGGAATAGTGAAAATGAAATGTAATAACTAGGCGTAATAAGATTATGTTTACGTGTATTGAAATGTCTGTTACCCAGATACCACCCCATCCACGCATTGATATGTATAAATAATATAAGAAAGAAAAAGAAAGAAAGAGGAAGAGGAGGAAGGAAAGGAAAGGAAGAAGGAAGAGAAGGTGAAAGGAAAGATGAAAGAAAAAAGGAAATAGTGAAAATGAAATGTAACAACTAGGCGTAATAAGATTATGTTTACGTGTATTGAAATGTATGACACCCAGGTACCATACCATTCACGCATTGATACATATAAATAATATAAAATAAAAATTTGATTGGAAAGAAAAACAAGAAGGGAAGGAAAGTTTGTTCTGGAAAACACCAGCCTATTCTATTCAGTTCTTCCATTCAGACAATAAAGTGATTTTAGTGTCCCCTTTTTCTGGAAATTCTCAATTTTGGCTCCAGGATCACCTGGTGGTCTCCTCACCCTGCTGAGTTTCTCAGAGACAAGGGAAAGATCTCCAAGACCCCCAAAGAGCTTACAGCAGTGGAGAAAAGCAGATTTCTCCCCCTGCTCCCCCCCCCCTACAGAAGGCATGGCCTTGGCGTGCCCCGTACCCATCCCATCTTCCCCCATTCTTAGCCTGTCTGTCAGTTTCGGGTTAATGTCAGGTTCCAAAGAGAACCCAAAATTAAATCCGAGTCCAAGGCAAGCGATTGCTCAAAGTTCCAATTTATTAAGAGAGCCACATTGGCACATCTGGGAAAACCCGAATCTGAAAACTTCCTGGTTTTCTCCACCCAGTCGAAAGTCCAAGATCTTCCCCCCCCCCCCCCACAAACTCATCACATGGTTCAATACTTCACTGCCATGCTGGCAGCTTCCACCCATCCAGTTCCGGTCTGGTGCAGAGATGCAAAGACAAAGGATGACCTTGGCTTTCTAGAAAGAATGTTGTTATGGCTAAGGATAATGGAAAGTGTGGCAGGCCAAAGATCCAAGAGAAAGATGGCTGCAGGCCTGACACCGTCTCTTTCTTGGCTTCCTTTCAGTCCTTGATAGCAAAGCAATAGACCTCATGAATGCCTTGATGCGGCTGAATCAGATCCGGCCCGGCCTCCAGTACAAGTTGCTTTCTCAGTCGGGGCCCGTCCATGCCCCGGTCTTCACCATGTCGGTCGACGTGGACGGGACGACCTACGAAGCCTCAGGACCTTCCAGAAGACCGCCAAGCTTCATGTAGCTGTGAAGGTAAGCCAGCCCGCTCTCTGGTCTTTTGGCCTTTCTCGGGTTGTCGGTTGGGGTCGGGGGACGGGTCAACACCTGGGCTGAAGGAAAATATCTCCTTGATATGCGATTCATGCAGGTGTTGCAAGCGATGGGTTATCCCACCGGCTTCGATGCAGACATGGAATGCACGAGCTCCGACGAGAAGTCAGACACCGAAGGCAAAAATGAGACTGTCTCTTCAACCACGAGCAATAATAATGGCAATTCCACAGTTGATACCTCTGCAACCTTAGAGGTGCGTCTTCTTTCTCCTCCCTCCCTCCCTTCCTCTCATTCTCATCTTCCTTCCATTCTCAACTCCTTCCTTCCTCTCATTTCATCTTCCTTTCTTCCTTCCTTCCTTCCTCTCATTCTCATCTCCTTTCCTCCTTCCTTCCTTCCTCTCTTCCTTCCTCTCATTCTCATCTTCCTTCCTTCCTTCCTCTCATTCTCAACTCCTTCCTTCCTTCCTTCCTCCCTTCCTTCCTCCCTTCCTTCCTTCCTTCCTTCCTTCCTTCCTTCCTCTCATTCTCATCTTTCTTCCATTCTCAACTCCTTCCTTCTTCTCATTCTCATCTCCTTCCTTCCTTTCTTCCTTCCTCTCTTCCTTCCTCTCATTCTCATCTTCCTTCCTACCATTCTCAACTCCTTCCTTCCTCTCATTCTCCTCCCCTCCCTGCCTCCCTCTTTGCATTTCTTGTTTCTTCTCTTATGAGGTTGAAAAGTTTCCCCTTGACCTGCCAATTTCTGGGTCAGGAGAGAAAGCACAGAAACACCACTGGTTGTGCCCCTTTAGGCGCCAATGATCTAAACCCAAAATTGTGTTTTTCTTTTGCTTTTTCCCACCTGCAAAGCCCTTTGCTCAAGGCTGTTAACGGCAGGCAGGGTTCCTACCCCCCCCCCCCCGCTTCCACCCTTTTACTGCCCTTCCCTTTGTTCTCCCTTTGCCCTTTTCAAAAAAAGAAAGAAAAAGAAATGAAGCTGAAGGTGGAGCTAGGTAGGACCCAATTGATTTCATCCACCCGAGACTTCGCCTGTGGCGGTTCCAGTGGGTCCAGGGATGCTGTCCCTGGGACACCCAGACTGTTACGTGACCTTCCCCTCACTCAGCATCGGAGCAGGCGCCTCGGAGTAACTGGAAACTTTAGTCTGGAGTATTTCTGGCTCAGGCGGGCAGAAGGAGGAGGAGGAGGAGGAGGCAGGGAGATGGCCAGTTATGCAGGGAGACATGAGAGCAGTCTTCCAATATCTCAGGGGCTGCCCCAAAGAAGAGGGAGTCAAGCTATTCTCCAAAGCACCTGAGGGCAGGACAAGAAGCAATGGGTGGAAACTAATCAAGGAGAGAAGCAACTTAGAACTAAGGAGGAATTTCCTGACAGTGAGAACAACTAATCAGTGGAACAAGTTGCCTCCAGAAATTGTGAATGCTCCAATACTGGAAGTCTTTAAGATGTTGTTGGATAACTATTTGTCTGAAGTGGTGTAGGGTTTCCTACATGAGCTGGGGGTTGGACTAGAAGACCTCCAAGGTCCCTTCCAACTCTGTTATTCTATTCTATTATATATAATCAGGTGTGAAAACACTTGTGAGCGGAAGTTCCGTAGGCATGAGACCACAGGGTCCAGGAACTATCTGCCTCCCCTCTTGTATGAATTGTGCCCAAGCGGCTTCTGTTTGGCTGATAGAAAGATCTCGGAGCTGCCCCTTCCCTCCTTTCTCATCTCCGTCTGTCTATCCGTCCATCTCTTTATTGTCTATTTGCCTGTCTTCCTTCATTCTGTCTATCTATCTTCTCTTTCTGTTTATCTATTCAATTCTCTCTTTCTCTCTCTCTCTCCCTCTCTGCTTCTCTGTCTCTTCCCTCTATCCATATTCCATTCCATTCCTTTCTTTCTACATTCCATTAAATTATTACCATATCTCTCCTCTCTCCCCCTCTCTCTACCCTTTACCTGCCTACCTTTTATTTATTTATCTACCCTTTCATCCATCCATATCTGTCTGTCTGTCTGTCTGTCTGTCTATCTATCTATCTCTGTCTATCTATCTATATCTATCTATATCTATCTATCATCTATCATATCTTTCTACCTACCTACTTACCTATCCATCCATCCATCTACCTACCTATATCTATCTGTACCTACCTATCTCTCTCTCTCACTACCTACCCATCCATCCATCCACCACCCACCCACCCACCCACCTACCTACCTACCTACCTATCTAATATCGACCTCTCTTTCTCTCTCTCATCTGTCTATCTATCTATCCATCCATCCATCCACCCACCCACCTATCCATCCACCTACCTACCTATCTATATCTATCTCTACCTCTCTCTTTCTATCTATCCATCCATCCACCCACCCACCTATCCATCCACCTACCTACCTACCTACCTATCTATATCTATCTCTACCTCTCTATCTATCCATCCATCCATCCACTCACCCATCCACCTACCAACATACCTACCTACCTATTTCCCTTCTGATTCCTACCAATTGCGGGAGAAGGGAGAGGTCCTCACCAAACATTGCACATGATGAAACCAAGGGCCCCTGTGGCCCCTGGCCCTCAACTCCCCCCCTTGCTTCTCCTAGGTCCGAACTCAGGGTCCCATCCTCACAGCCAGCGGCAAGAATCCGGTGATGGAGCTCAACGAGAAGCGGCGAGGCCTGAAGTACGAACTCATTTCGGAGACAGGCGGAAGCCATGACAAGCGGTTTGTGATGGAGGTGAGGAGGGAGGGTCCCTATCAGGCTTGAGACTTCCTCTGGGGGGGGGGGATGTGACGCCCAGCCAGGGTGCCCATTGCCAATCTCGTTTCCAGGTAGAAGTCGACGGGCAGAGGTTCCGAGGGGCTGGCCCCAACAAGAAAGTAGCCAAGGCCAGCGCTGCCTTGGCGGCTCTGGAGAAACTTTTCTCTGGGCCCAACGCGGCTGCCAATAAGAAGAAAAAGATTCTCCCACAGGTGAGAGGGGAGGGGCCGCACCGGAGGGACCCCTGTGCAAGCTTCTGAAGTCAGCAGAAACCCAGAAGAATTGGGTGGGACGGGGGAGGATTTGGGGGTGGAGAGGAAGGGAAGGACAGCATCTCCCCAGATGCTGTCTCCATGGTAGAGGGGCCACATGTCAACTCCGGTGAGCCCACAGTGTGAAGATCCCAAAGGATGACCTAATTAATTTACGAGCCTCGAGACAAAGTTCAAAAGAAATCCATTCATTTATTAGGATCGACATTTTGGCATGTTCTTCTGTGGAGCCGAAACTGATTTCCACTTAATTGCGTTTGAGCTTTACCCCCCTGTATCCCCTCCTTTCTGTCTGTGTCATAAATCACATTCACCAACAAGATGCTACAGCAGGCTATGAGCATGCACATTTCACACACCAGCTGTAGGAATATGAGATCTCACTCTGGCCAAAGGTATGCATGGAATTCTACTCCCTTTTTTTTAATGTTGACTTGATAGTAGTCATGGAACACTTGCAGTTGACATGCAGGCCTGGAGCTGCCATTCGGACAGGGGAAGCTATGGGAGCTGCCCTTGCTAGCTTACTAGTTGGAGATCTCCCTCCCCCTCCACAAGCAATCCAGCTGAGAACTCTCCATCACTCTTTATGACTGAATGCCGGCTGCTTTCCACTGAGAACACCCATAACTGATAACTGACTGACAGAACAATCCATGGCTGATTGACGGGTGGTTTTCACTCTGGGTCACGAGGTGATGGGTGTGTGGCCTAGAGGTGGAACTCTCGCCTCACATTCAGGAGGGTGTGAGTCCAATCCTAGATTAGAGGCAGATATTTCTCTCTCTGGGCACAAGGAGAATATATCTGCTGAACAAAACCTCCTCATTGGCAACAGGAAGGGCATCTGGCCACTCAGCTCCATTCAGTTGACCACAAAGGATTATGGGGTCGTTAAGAGAAGATGATGACTAAGCAGTCACTTGTCTGAAATGGTATAGAGCCGTGATGGCGAACCGATGGCCTGTGTGCCCAAAGTGGCACACGAAACCAGGTCGTCTGGCGCGCACGGTGTTGCTCATTCCTCTTCCGGGTTTCTGGTGTAACGATCAGCTGGCCTTTGTGTATGCAGCAGTGCCAGAAACTGACTATATCTGCTGAACATAACTCCTCATTGGTGACAGGAAGGGCAGTAAACACTCAGATCCATTTGGTTGCCCAAACTCCACCCTGCCAGGGATTATTATAGTGTTTTTAAAAGAAGATGATGAAGAAAGGGGGGGGTGTAGATCCAGCTGGGGAGGGGATTGAGGAAGGGGTTTGAGCAGAGCCGGAGAGGACAAACTGTGGCCCTTCCTGACCACTTTGTGGGGAAGTGAAAGCCATCTGCAGATGTTGTGCAGAAGGAAGCTAGAACATGGTCCTTACTTCACTCATCTTGGCCACCGAATAGCTATTTTCTCTGCTCTTGAGGAATCTCGTTCTTCTGATCTCAGCCCGATTGGTCCTTCTTTCAGTAGATCCTGACCCTCCCAGGACCAGAATCCCGCTTGAAGAGACAAAACGAAAAGGGAGTCAGCAGCGGCTGGGATACTTTTTTTAGTTGGTCTTCATTCTTCTCCGCATCTCTTCCACAGACCAACAAGGAGGGATTCGTAAACAACAGCCATTGTCTGCAGCGGCGCGAGGAAGAGGACGAGGGTTCTCCCATGCGGGGGGGCGTTTGTCGGGGCGGCAGCAGCCACCAGTTACCTGGCACAGTAGAACCAGCCAGGGTTATCCTGTGGTTGTAAGAGGGGAGACAACAGGCCCTACCATGGCTGACCATTAAAATATAATAATAATCCAATTTTTATCCCCCATGTTGGGGTTGTCTGCAAGTCACCATAATCACAAAGAGTAGATATTCTGCAAGAAACCCTTAACTTCTGGGAGTTTGATGTCCCCAAAACTTTAAAGGTTGTCAAGTTGGGAGGCTCCCGCTATATACTACATCTCACTGAGACCTACTATGGTTAGTCCTTGGACTTATGATGGCAATTAGGACTGGGATTTCAGTTGCTAAACAGTGTGGTCATTTCAGCGAGTCGTCACGTGACTGGATCTGATTTTTCAACCCCTATTAGGGTGTTCAGTCAATGAATCACACTGTCAACTCTCAGTGTTGTCACGGGGCCAGAATGTGGGGGAGGGGAGGTGCATTCCACGCATGCTCTCGGCTGGAGTCGCATGTCGGGTTACTGCTGCTGGTTTGTGAGGGCTGCATCTTGTAGGGTAATGTGGAAATCTGTCCGATTTCCTAAAAATGCCCTCATTGATTCGTAAGCATCGAATCAAATTTCCAGTACAAAACCAGCCATTTATTAGGAGCTCCATTAGGCAAGATCTGTTCGCAGTCAAGCCTCTGCTTTGTTTGATTTATCTTTGAACTTTACCCCGGTTCCTTCCCTCCCGCCAGTCTGTGTCATAAATCACATTACCCTATAAGATGCACCCCTCCCAAACCTGAGATCCGACTCCAGCCGACAGTATGGGTGGAATGCACTTCCCCCCCAATCCTGTCCCCATGACAACACTGAGAGTTGACACACACATTTATTAAATGAATCCAGATTCTCCCATTTGCTGGTTGAAAGCAGGCTTGGATGAACCTCAGGATGCTGCTAACGTCTTAAAATCTGACCGGCGGGCATCTCTGCCATGCCCCTTTGGCCATCCGTGCCCACCCGCGAGGACCTGTCACCGTTTCTTTTGTCTGCTTCCCTTGTAGGGTATGCGGCACCATACGGATACAACGCGGCAGCTGCCGCTGCGCCAGCTTACGGTACGTCTTTTCCTTGTCTACGTGTATCTCCCCATTCTCAGGCCAGATTTTTTTTGGGGGGGGGAGGCTGGGGGAGGAAAAGGGGGTCCTCTCTGGACGGCCATCAGCCAAGCTGCTCTTCTCGCTGTGGCTTGTTCCTCCTGGCTTGCTTCTGCCTGTCCGCGAAAGAGCTGCTTGCCCTAACTGCCTGCTCCCTCGTCCTCCCCGCGCCAGAACCGAGAGAACTGTCCCCTTCCTGAACAGCCATCTTGTGCTCCATTCAAAGCTGCTCAAAGGGCCAAATCTTCCTCCTCACTCCGAGTCATCCAGCTCATCGAGCACGACAATCCCTCTGAAGTGAACGCAAAAGATACTTCATTAGGAGCACCAGCGCGGCCCGGACAAAAAGTTTCTCTCTCAGGCTAACAGGTCCGTACGTTTTGGAAGATGAATAGTTGTCTGCCACATCTATTCATCTCCACTCCCTGCCTTTCATCCCCAGACTTAGGGTGGGGCTTTGCTAGCAGTGGTGGCTCTTCCGTCCCGAGGACCATCCATAGATTTCCACTGTTCTCCTCTCCTCTGCCTTCTGCGCATCCGCGCATCAGGCACTGGACTCAGCTGTCCTCCTCTTCCTCATCAGCCATCTCCAGACCTGGGGGTTGTTGACTCTCATCGGAGGGCTGACGGATGGGCCCAGGCTCCGCCTCTCTGTCTTCCCGCTCCATTCCCTCTTCCCCCCTCGGAGCTCTCAGGTTGTCCTGATGCTGATCCTGACTCCCACTCCGCCTCCTGCTCTGATTTGGCTCCCGGGGGGGGGGGCTGGCGGCCGACAGGCCACAACGCTTGGCTTCTCTACCGCCTTCCCTCTGTGGTCCTCTTTTCTGATTTGCAAATGGCAAGGTCACCTCTTGGGGTTAGGTCCCGAGAATCTGTAGGCTGCCCTTTGGCCTCTAGTGCCCCCCCCCCCAATGGCTGGGTCTTCCATTGCATTTTCCATCGTCCCCTAATTTGTCTGGGGGCAGATGGGAATTGTTCAGCATCCTGCCTGCAGGGACACCAGATTGCCTGCAGGGACACCCGAAGGAGGGAGGGGCTGTTAGTTGCCGCTCGGCCTAATCCTGCGGAGTCCAGAGGCCCAGATTTTCTGCTACAAGACACTTAACTAGCTTTGCTCTTGTTTGAAGAGTCAAGTCAACCAACGTTTAAATTTGTAAAAGCCAATTCTCCTAACTCCGAATTCTCTTAAGAACTCCCCTACACCTCAGACTTATGACCACGATTCAGCCCCCCCAAATTTCTCCCGCGGCGTGAAACATTTGTCGAATGAATTCTGCCCCCTTGGACGGCCTTGGCTTGCCACCGTTGTTAAGGGAATCAAGTCAGCAATGCTGTCGTGAGGTGGATCTGGCTTCCCCCGCGGCTTGCCAGAAGTAACCCTGCGACCATCATAACTATGAGTCAGTTGCCAAGCAGCTGATTTTTGATCAGATGAGCACAGGGGGAAATCGCGAGTGTGAAAAATGGCCATAAATCTGTTTCCAGGGACGTCACTTTGAAAGGGTCACTAAACAAATGAACGGTTGTAAGTCGAGGACTACCTGTCCTGACTCCATCATTCTTGGAAAATCCACCCGTGGCAAGGACCAGGAGCCTGCCCCCCTCCCCATCATTTTTCCTTCCCCAAGCTAGGGGAAGGAAAAATCTTGCTCCCAATGGTGCTGCTAAGGCAGGGATGGTGAATCTTTTCGGCACCGTGTCCGAAAAAGCACATGTGTGCCCGCCGGAGCACCAGAAACTTGGAAGACCAGTTGGGCAGTGCGCATGTGCATGCCAGCTAGCTTGTCTCCTAGTTTCCAGCATGAGCCTGGTTTTTTTGGCTGCTTTTCGGGCCGTTTTTCGAGCTATTTTCAGGCTGTTTTTTTTTTCAACCCGAAAAACGCCCTGAAAAGGGCCTGAAAAATGCCTGTTTTTTGGCCATTTGGGGATTCCTTTTTCAGGCCTTTTTTCCGGTGCCGGCGAAGACCAGCTGGCAACGGTGCGTGTGCCCACAGAGAGGGCTCTGCCTGCCCCCCTCCTCCGACACAGGTTCACCATCATGGTGCTAAGGTCTACGCTTCGCTCCCCAACCTCAACACATCTTCGACTGCAACCCTTCATTTTTTTAAAAAAATCCTGACTTTGAATAATTCGGGGAGGGGAAAAAACAACAACAAACAAACAGAAAAGAATTGGCTCTTTGGTGACTTTGAATGTAGTTTTATGCAGCAAAGAGGAGAAACGCCTTGGAGTCAGCCATGGCCACTGCTCTCTGCCTTGCATTAGGTGGCTGGATGCTTGGTGGCTCCGTGGGAGGACCGGGAGCTTCCCGTTATGTCTCCGCATGATTTCCTGGCCCACTTCCAGTCTGACTTTTGCAGGGGGTTGTGTCAGATGATGCACGGAAGCACAACGGCGTTGCCGGATACTTGTGGAGGCGGCGCTCCGAATCTCCCTCTTCTTGGAAAGGCAATGTTCTGACTTAGACTTCCTGAGAAGCATCAATCACAATCTTAGTCCCCAAACCCCTCTTTTATTTAGACGGCTGTGAATTATGGTTCATTCCCAGGCCCGTATGATTCATAGTCTGTGAAGAGTCCGCCAGATGTCTGCGCGAGTTGCCACAGTCTTTCAGGGGAATGTTGATAAAGACCCACCTTTATCTCCCTGAAACGCTGCCAGGGACCCTAATTGCCCATTAGTTTCGCAAGGCCAAAGGCAGCACAGAGTCAAACAGAGCTTCTCAGAGCTTGAACCGACTAGACGAACTAATTGCTTCATGCACAAAGGCTAACGTCCATTTGCTCCTCTTTTATGTCTTATGGGAGGGGCCAATCATCTCCAAGCCTTACTCCCAAATCGCCCCTTTTGTCTTAACTATTCTTGCCTTCTGGCAGCTCTGTGCATGTGCACACTGGGAACAGGCTCACACTGTTCTTCTTCCTCATTGATGTCAGACACTAGAGGCTCTGGAGACATAACTCCCAGATGGCCCTGCACCCCCCTCTCTGCCTCTGACGCAGAGTCCTCGTCCGAGCCTTCCCCAGACTCCAGGACTGGCCCATCTTCCTCCCCAACCTCCTCACTGTCCGACTCTGCTGCCAGCTCTGCAGGCTGCTGGCAGACCACAACAGGTAGTTCATTAGAGCGGGGAGGGCTGCCTTGCACCCTGCAAACCTTAAACTCCAAATTCTATAGCAAACTGGTCACATTGCCCAGTTTATCCTGGGTTTGATATGGCTCTAACCTTGGCAACTTCCCTCAGGAAGAAATAAACACTGCAAAAAAAAAAACCCGTGTTTGGACAGGAAGGATGGATTTTTTTAGGGGCAGGCAGCTGAGTCATGAGGTTGACTCGTCCTTCCATCGCACTAAAATGAGGACCCAGATTGTTGGGGGGGGGGGGGGGCAAGAGGCTGACTCTATATAAACAGTTTAGAGAGGGATGGAAAGCACTGTATGTAAAAGGCCTAAATCAGGGGTGTCAAACTCAATCTGGCCCACGGGCCGGATTCAGCCCACGGAGTGCTTTGATCTGACCCTCGGGCTGGCTTAGGGAATAGCAAAGGAGTGGCCCGCAGTGCCTCTGCTAGCAAAAAGGGGCATGGGGGATGTGTGAGTGCCCCCCCCATGCCCCGTTTTTGGCCTAAATGGTTTCCTGTAGCATTCTGCCAGCCAAATGGGCCACAGGGGGCCACGTGCAGCCCCCCCTCTCGGCGGCCCATTTTCAGCCTGGACAGTCTCTTGCAGCACCGAGCACTGTTTTGGCCAGAAGAGTGCTGCAGGAGGCATCGTCCCGTCTCTCCCCACTGGCTCACGGAGGACAACCCAATGCGGATCCAGTCCGCGAAGAAATCCAGTTTGACATCCCTTGTCTACGTCCTGTTGCTATTGCTAAATATATTGAGCCAGTGGAGGTATGGACTTGGGAGAAAGTTTAACTCCAAGGACTTCGCTGGCTGTTGAGAATTTTTTCCTCGACCAGCCATTATTCTGCCTTGTGAACAAGCTGGTGGTATTTGAGAAAATAATGGGACTGTACAGTTCCCAATGTACAGAATGTACATGGGGGACATGGTGGCTCAGTGGCTTACAATGCTGAGCTTGACGATCAGAAAGTTCAGCGGTTCGAATCCCCAGCGCCGCGTAATGGAGGGAGCTCCTGTGACTTGTCCCAGCTTCTGCCAACCTAGCAGTTCAAAGCATGTAAAAAAATGCAAGTAGAAAAAATAGGAACCACCTTTGTGGGAAGGTAACAGCATTCGGTGTGCCTTTTGCGTTGAGTCACGCTGGCCACATGACCACGGAGACGTCTCCGGACAGCGCTGTCCCTCCAGCTATGCCTTCAAGCCTCAGGAGTTTGGGGTATCCCCAACTTGTGCAAGATCAGGGGGGAAAAAACCTCAAAACGGCCAGAAGCCCAACTTTGAGGGGTGGGAGGTTGACATGCAACTGTTTCTCTCTCCTGCTTCCCCGCCCCTACTACTCAAGCGGTCCATGGCTGACTCCAACAGGCTTAAGCAGAGAAAAGCTGCCCTCCTTTTCTGCATAAACATTTCTCACAGGTCCCTTCGTTGGTTTGTTTCTGTCCTTTGGTTGGTTGGTTGCTTGGTTGTGGTGCTGAATTTTGAGGCCGCGGGGCTGCTCCTGATTTTGCCAAAGCCCTCCCTCCCCTCTTCTCTCTTCTCTGCCTGCGTGAATCTATTTGCATGTCGGAAAAAAAATGATGATAATAATTCACTCTTGACCATGTTGCTCCTTTTGAAAAAAAAAACAAAAAAAACCTGCTGTTGCTGCTTTCTGATTTCTAAAAAAACCCGGACACGCTAGCGGGGGCGGTGAAACAATTCAGAGAGATCATCCGATAGGGAAGCAAACCTTCTCGTTTTGGTACTTAAAACCAAAGCCGAGCATCTCCCAAAGATTCTCGCGAGGGCCACAAGAATTTTAAACAAAAAAAAAATCTAGGCAAAGAAAGACCTTCAAAATACCCTGCCCTCCACATTCTCTAGGAAACTATTGGCCACGCTGGGTTGGACGTCGGGCTGTGGCGTATGGGTTTGCTTTTCCGCAGCACAGGATCAGCCTGTCCTGACCTAAGCTTCCTGAGACAGTAAAAAAATCACACGCTTAATGCCAAAAACTCTGTTTATTTAAACGGCTGTGAATTATATAATTCACAGCCTGTAATGATTCACAAAGAAAAGAGTCTGTGAAAAGTCCAACAGAAGTCTGCCAAAGTCTTTCAGGGTAATGCTGATAAGCGCCCACCTTTATCTCCCTTGAAACGCTGCCAGAGACCTAATTGCCAACTAGTTCTGCAAGGCCAAATGGAGCACAGAATCAAACGGAGCTTCTCCGAGTTTGAACCAACCAGAATGAACAAAGTCGCTTCCTGCAAAGGCTCACCTCTGTTTGCTCCTCTTTTATGTCTTGTGGGAGGGGCCAATCATCTCCAAGCCTTACTCCCAAGTCGCCCTTTTTTTGTCTTAATTGTTCTTCCCTTCTGGAAGCTCTGCGCATGCGCACAGTTGGAATAGGCTCCCACTGTTCTTCTGCCTCACTGATGTCTGACTCTGAAGGCAACTGATAACTGGCATACGGCTCTGGACCCCTCTCTGCCTCCGACGCAGAGCCCTCGTCCGAGCCTTCCCCAGACTCCAGGACTGACCCAGGTTCCTCCCCAACCTCCTCAGTGTCCGAATCCACTGCCAGTCCGCAGGCCGCCAGCAGACCGCAGCACAAACTTGGTGGGACGTGCCGAGTTCTTGAAATTAGTAGCTCTGTAGATCCCTTTCCCGACGAAAAGTCCGTTGGGAAGGAATGGGCCTCTTTGGTTTTTGGGAATGCTGGCGGAGGGGACTCACTTTGACCCACACAGACACATCTGTCTTTTGATGTTCAGATGAATTAGGAGTCCAAATCCATTTCCTTTCTTCTTCTCCTTCTAGCTTACCTTTTTCGGATACTTAGATTTATCCAAGTTTTTTTCGGTTTCTTCCTTCCGTAGGTCTACCCAAGAGAATGCTCCTGTTGCCAGTTATGAAATTCCCAACTTTTCCAATGCCCCATTATTCGTTCTTTTAGCCTTCGGCTGACTCCAACCCTCTCTTGACCGGCTTCCATAAACCCA
The DNA here is from genome assembly GCF_009769535.1 of Thamnophis elegans. NCBI lineage: Eukaryota > Metazoa > Chordata > Lepidosauria > Squamata > Natricidae > Thamnophis > Thamnophis elegans. The sequence continues at coordinate 29,677,023 of NC_045556.1, forward strand.
AGACAGGATGTTAGAAGGAAATGAGATAACAGGACACACAGCTAGCCTACCTACCTTTTAATCCTGGTTTCTTGGAAACACAAACACACTTGAGCAAAAGCATTTGTAAAAAAAAAAATATCCATCTTTTTCCAACTTTTTTTAAAAAATTTATTTTATTTTAACGAAATGCAAACTTAGTTCTCTCTTAAAAACTTGAAGAAGGAAAAAAAAAACCAACATACATGAAACTATGGTCTGTGAAAATGGTTACCTCATTTTTTTTCTTCCCCTTCACCTCCAAATATATATATATATACATACATACATACATATCTCAACCTTATGTGATAGGGAAGAAACTTTAGATGCTTTGTTTTTAACTGAACGGAATTCCGAATTATGTAAAACCTTAAAACTTGTGAAGGATGTATAGACTATAAAAAAAAAACTGATCACAAAATAAAACCAGTTTTTGTTGTAATAGAGAAGTTTTTTTTTTTTTTGCCTGTTTCCTAATACCAACCCCTTGGGACCAAACTTTATAATTTTAGGATTATGGGATGCAGTTGCGTTTTTGGCTCGGGATTTATTTTTTTTAAAAGAAACTGACATGCCAATAAATTACTATTCAAGAAACGAAAGGAAGCTAGAGGGCTAGTTTTATAATCATGGAAGTTTGTCTTAAAGTTAGCAGGGCAATAAGGGCTTTGCGGAGGCCTCTCCTAGGGACACCTGCCTCCAAATCAAGAATGATCTTCCATGGCTTTCTTTGCACATATCTGGGATAGGAGCCACCATGGCACAAGGAGTTCGAGTCAGAGGTGGTATTCAGTCGGTTCGGAACGGTTCACACAAATCGGTTTGTGAAAATTGAAATTGCTGGTGGGCTCACCCCAGCTCTAATGCCGTCCTATTTAGGCATGTTTTCAAGCTGCACACTTGCGTGCAAACCACAATCAAAGCACATCACATTTGCCAACCGGTAGGGAAAGTAAGTGAATATACCACCCCTGGTTAGAGGGCGGTACTGCAGGCTACTTCTGCTGACTGCTGGCTGCCTGCAATTTGGCAGTTCGAATCTCACCAGGTTTGACTCAGCCTTCCATCCTTCCGAAGTGGGTAAAATGAGGACCCAGATTGTGGATAGTCTGACTGTGTAAACCGCTTAGAGAGGGCTACAAAAGCACTATAAAGCAGTATATAAGTCTTAAGTGTTACTGCTGTAAGTAGGACTGCCTACCTGTCTTCTCCACCTGGCCATCCATACCTGTGGCTTTCTCCTAAGTCCTTGGGAATCAGGAGTTTTTAGGTTGGATTCTCCCAAGCAGCAGGGTTGCCCTCCCTCCTTCCGTTCCGATTTCTTTTGATTTGGAACCAAAAAAGGGGCTTGGAATTTGTCAAGGGTTCATTTGTTCCCAAATTTTCGAAAGCTGCTTTGCGCTAAGCCAGCCAGAATATTCAGGGAAATCGGTTGCAGAGATCAAAGGCGCCTCCAGGCCATTAGCGGATATCATCATGTAACGCAGGGATTCAAAAGGAAATTAGATCTTTTCGTTCCAAAGCTGTTAAAAGAAACCCACCTCGAGTAAATCAGAATGGTTCTTGTGGCCTCTTTTGAATAGCCCGTCGATGCGTTTCTCCCCATCCGCCAGGGCTTAAAATGAGAAATTATGATCATTCCTCTTCTCGGCAGCCTTGCTCAATTCTCAGAATCTGAAGCAGCAACAGCCCCCATGAAAAAAACTTGCTATTTTAATTGTCTGGTGTTGTCCAGCACTGCTGTGAATAGTTCAGTGTTTCAGCCATAGGCCGGTATCGTGCCTCCTCCTTCAATTTCTGTACCCCCCAAAAATGCTCGCTGTTCACGCGGCGGGGCACCCCGGCAGGCACATCTTTTACCTCCTTCCCAGGGCTGTGCCGAGGGGAGCCCTCCTGAAATTAGGAGCCGTGAATGAGGAAAGGACAGTTGGTTTATTAAGGCATCACCTCCCCGCTCAATGCAAGCAACCTGTTGCTCTTTTCAAAAGTTGCCCCACCTGTGGTTCTCCCCTTTCAAAGCACGTTGACCCTCCGAGGATGCGGTGGACAAGACTTTCTGGGCTGGGTAGGTTGGTGGGAAAACGGGGGGCGCTGGGGGGGATGGATGGAGAGGAGAGGAACGGTCCGTTCGCAGCGCGAGTCGATCTCCCTTGCCGATGGAGAACCTCGGAGCCGAAAGCAAAGAACCACAGCTGGTTTTGGAAAGGAGAGAAAGGAAGACGCAGCCCAGGCTGCCGTTGATGGCTGTGCTTTTTTGGAATGTGCTCCTCCATTTATTGTCCTCGTCCTTCTTGGTGGTGTAGTTCCTTCTCGCTTGCCGTTCGGGGTGGTGATGCTTTAATCCAACCTGGGAAAACCTCTTGTTTCTTCCTTCCGAAGGGGGCGGTGGAAGACGGGGGTGGGTAGAGGCCCTAAACCCTCCTCGGGGTATCGTCTTTTCCACGGGAGAAACAGCTTTGGTTAAAACACGGACTGCCTGCTGGCCTATGGATGAAAAAGGCGCCATCGTGGGGCTTGGAAAAAAAAAGCATGGCGATCGATCAAGAGGATCCCCCAGATCAATTCGTTCCCTGCAATTGGCGGCCGGATCGATTCCCGGAGGGGTTGGCCGTTCTGCAAAGGCCCACCAATTCTTCCTGCCCATCTTTTATAAAAGCATAAAGTTCTGGGAGAAGTTGCTTCCTAGAGTGGTCCTCTCCTGAGCAGCCAGGGCCTGTCTCGAGCGCTCTGCTTTTTCCAACACAATGGCCGTCATTTCCAATAATTGATATGAAGTCATTTTTCCCCGTCCCTCCTCTCCATTTTTTTTATTTTTATTTTATTTATTTATTTGATCATGTTGGGAGTTACTAACCACGTCGTAACTTTTTTGCCCTGTTGCTGCATATTTACATTTCTCTGCTTTACTGGGGGGGACCCCATTCCTCAGTTACCTTAGTTGTGGTTTGTGTGTGTTTGTGTGTGTGCGGTATTGAGATCCAGAACAATATTTGCCTAGAAAGATAAGAAGATGGCGAGGGCATTTTGGAAGTGGCTAGACCTACATTAGGCTCAGTGGATAACATGTTGAGCTTGTCGATCAGAAAGGTCGGCAGTTCAGCTGTTCAAATCCCTAGCGCCGCATAACAGAGTGAGCTCCCATGACTTGTCCAGCTTCTGCCAACCTAGCAGTTCGAAAGCAGGTTAAAAATGCAAGTAGCAAAATAGGAACCACTTTTGGTGGGAAGGGAACAGCGTTCCGTGCGCCTTCGGCATTGAGTCATGCCGGCCACATGACCATGGAGACGTCTTCAGACAGCGCTGACTCTGAAATGGAGATGAGCACCGCCCCCTAGAGTCGAGAACAGCTAGCACAGATGTGCGAGGGGGACCTTTACCCTTACGATTACCTTAGAACTACATTTCCCACGCACCCTGTTGCAATGGAAACTCCACCCACAGCTGGAAAGAGCAGAGAAATTGAAGGAGTGCTGTCCTGTTTTTTAAAAACAAAATTAACCTTCCTTTTTTCTTCTCCCCCCCTCCCTTTTCTTGCCTCTGCTCTTTCCTGTGCTGTAGGTGGCTGTTTCATTGACAGTCCTTACTGCCAACCACTTGACGTGACGCCTTTTATAATTCACTTGGGGCCTCAGGAATTCTTCTCTGACTTCTAAAAGCAAAGTGAGACTGCCCAGCTCCAAAGGTGCTTTTTCCCACCCGTGAATTTTCAAAGCAAGAGCTAATGGAGACTCACTCGGAGGAGGGAAGGGCAGTTTGTATCGAATATTTTAAAATCCTCGGACTTCCTCCAGCACCCCAAAAGCAAATAGGCCACCTCCCCTGCCCCACACCCTCCCCCCAATCCTGGCTCTTGAAAACCACAGCAATAGTTGTATGATAGAGGGGCGTCTTCCGTCGGCCTCCTTTTTATGCTTTACACTATGGATCAGGTCTTGGTTCAGCAGTAAGCCTCCCATCCTGTTGAATCTAGCTAGCTCAGGGGTCAGCAACCCACCGCTCTAGAGCTGCATGTGGCTCTTTCATCCCTCTGCTGCCGCTCCCTGTCGCTGGTCGGCTCCATAATTGATAGGGCTTTCAGTTAGGACAGGCAGAGGAAAAAGGATGCCACACTAGGAGGAGACTCTATGGTGGGGGAACCAGACTGCTAGTCAGCTCCGGAATTGAAGGCGGGGCTTCTGTTTAGGACCTTTGTGGCTCTTTGAGTGTTTAACCCTTGAGCTAGCTAAATGCCCCTATGAGCTCAGAAGGACACAAGTGGATGTTTCGGAGGCACATGGGATGTTTGGAGAGGATCCGCAATAACCTCAACATTCCTGGCTGGCGGAAACTAGCTGAACAGAGCGCCTTCTGTGACTTGAATTGCCCGAAGGAGCAAATCTCCGTGAGATGGGCTATTTTGAGCTATCATCATTCGATGACGTCCACCCGGGAGATGGACTTAGGAAGCCCCAATTGTCCGAGAAAAGGTGAGGTGAGGATTTTGCCAGAAAGACGAGACAACCCGGAGCTCGTACCGACTTTGCAAAAGGGCGGTGGGCTTGGGGAACCAGGAGGGTTGTAGCAAGAAGGTAGGGAGGGCGAACCAAGAAGGTGGAAGTCCTTGTGATGGGCTCCTTTTGTTGACTCTGTGGGAGACGGTGCCCCTGGATTGTGCCTTCACTACCAAAAGTCGGGTAAACTTCTACCCGTGATTGTTTTTGAAGCAATTGTGTTTTCCATGCCCCTGGAGACATTTGTGTGTAAAATAAGCCAGAAGGTAGAAGTCACAGAGAATGGAAAGGGTGAGCAGCTAAGCACTAGAGATCTCTTTCTGTTCCTGCATTTTTGCTATCTTGCAACCGCTTCTCATACTTAATGCCAGTTTTTGTTTTTTTCCCCTCTGTGTCCTTCTCAATGAAATGTGATGTAATATTTACGGGGACATGCTTCATTCTGCAAAGGCTTTCTCAGATTTTCTTTTCTGTGGGGGTGGGTGGGGAGGAGAATATATTTATTTATTGGGATAAAAGACCAAGGGAGTTGTATCTTGACTTTCCAACTGTTTTATTAGCAAGTCTTAACAGGGATATCGGGGCAGGGTGTTCTTTACGTGATTTAAAATGCAGAAGTTAGTGGTGGGAATGTCTTCTTGAGTTAGGATAGGACTAAGTTGTCTGAGTAGCATCCAGGACTGGTTTTTCCAGAGTTGGGTGCTTCTGCAGGCGAGCTACCTGAATTCTCAGCCATCAAGGCAAAGGTTTGGAGATTTGGACCAGGGAGTCAAGTTTGTATGAGTTGGTCCAGCGTCTACCATGCTTCCCCGAAAACAAGACAGGGTCTTATTTTATTTTGACCCCGGAATAAGCCCTTGGCCTTATTTTCGGGGAGGTCTTATTATTTTTGAGGTCCAAGAGGCAGCAAGCGTGGTCACTGCATGGCTGCTGCTGTGTTGCAACATTTTCGGGGTGGGCTTATTTTCAGGGGGGGGGGCTTATTTTAGCGCATGGGCTCAAAAGCCCGATTGGGCTTATTATCCAGGGAGGGCTTATTTTCGGGGGAAACAGGGTACTTCTTGGTCCAAGTTGAAGGTACTGCCTTTGGCTAATGGAAGCGAAGGTGGGAGGGAGAAGAGGTTGGTGATACCATCCGTGGTCCCTGCTGTCCAGTTTGACACCAACACGTTAGCATGAAGAACAGAAGAGGACAACCCATTCCTACATGCTTCCAACTGAGACCTTCATGTTTTCACGATCAATCATTAAAATGGATCTCCCAACTGTGATAGGCTGATCTTTTTCCTTTCTTTCAAGATCTACTTTAAAGCTTTCAAAAAAAAATATTGGTGGACATCCAGCTGTAAATAGAACCAATGAATTCTCGGGGCTGATTTGAAACCAATTCCTTCTCGGGGCTGATTGACAGGTGGCCGTTGAGAAAGAGCTGTGGGGAAAGAGTTTTTAATAACACGGAGAGAAGCCGGTGTCAGATTGGGGTTCAGGCTTAAAACTTGGCATCCAGAACAAAAAAGTGTGAGTTTCTAGTCATTCAGGGTGTGTGTGTGTGTGATGGATGGTTCATTAAGGAGGTCTAAAAATGGACCCATGGACACTGTCTTTTAGTAATGTCTGCAAGCAACATCTGTCCACATCTGCCTGAGAAGAAAGAACATCACTTGCTGTGGAAAACCACATGGTTCCCCCCCCTAAATTTATCACTTGTTGCTTATAATGTACACTGAGAGCTTATGCACTGAAGACAAAATCCTTCTGTGTCCAATTACACTTGGCCTGCCTATCATCTATCTATCTATCTATCTATCTATCTATCTATCTATCTATCTATCTATCTATCTATCTATCTATCTATCTATCTATCTATCTATCTATCTATCTATCTATCTATCTATCTATCTATCTATCTATCTATCTATCTATCTATCTAATCTACCCTACCTACCTACCTACCTACCTACCTACCTACCTACCTACCTACCTAAATGGCTATGTGTGTATGTTCCAGCATAACTCTGGAATGCCTCAAGCAATTTCGACCAAACTTGGTACCCAGAGTACGTACTATCTGGAAACAAATACTGTGGGGGTAAGACACCCCTAACACCTTTAGGTAGGTAGGTAGGTAGGTGTGTGTTCTGTTAAGATGCAGCCTGTTGTGCCTTAAAACGGCTTCTAGCATACTGCCGCAAAATCGTTTCTACCATACAGCACAGTGAAGTTGCCATGGTAACGGCTTCACAGCTGCCTCTGGTGCGGGGGGGGAAATCCAATATTAGAAATTACATTTGGTTTGGGATGATTTTTGAGGACAAATGTACGGATTGGGATAAATAAATACCCAGGCAACGCTGAGTTATCTGCTATAAAGAATAAAGAATGAACTTATTGAAGGACTCCAGCTAGGCAGATGCTTTCTTTTTTCGTGGCCTACAGAGGGTGAAGCTTGTTCTTTTTTAAAAAAAAAATTATTTTCAAAACAAACATACAAATCCTCCTCCTTTACATACTGTAGAAAGTGTATCAGTTGGTTACAAAAGGCTTTTGTGCATCTCTTCTACCGTCATCAAATATAATTCATATTAATTCTAATTTCTTAACTCGGGTATTTATTATATTACCACCATCATACCTCCACTTTTATTTGACTATGATTATTTAAACGTCCATCATAAAATATACCAAGATTTAATACATAACCACATACTGGCATTTCATTTACTTATTTATAAAATCCTCCATTAACGTTAAATCCTCATATCCTGTCCTAGTTAAACATCCATAATATTTAATACCAAAATTTTCTAATCCTCCATGTATATAATTTATTATCATTATCCTTTATTTAACTATATTGTATATCATAACATTTCCCCCATATTAGTTAAAACTTAGCTGTGTCTAATTTTAAAACTTGTGGACTTCAGCTCCAGGAATTGGTTAAATTTGCCTCTTAAAGTTGGCAAGGTTGGACACCCCTGGTTTAGGAGGAAATGAAGAAGGCTGCTTCGTTTCCCAAAAAAATGTCTTCCCCGCATCCATCCATTCCTGGAGCATCTTTTCCCCCCGAAAGAGCCATGCTGCAATCTTGGCTCAAGTGCTTTGCTTGAAAAGTGGCCCAGATGTGAGACTCGTCAAAATGTCTTTTATTTCCTCCAACACGTTATGCTCAAAAGCCCATTTTCCTTTCTCAGTTACTGGGAAAGTGAGGGGGGGGGGGGAGAAGGCTGCCGTTTCCCACTGCCCTGCTTCCCTTCCCCCTCCCTCTATAAAACAACAAAGAGGGGAGAAATATGTTTTTGCTTTTCAGAGTCCCGAGTTGGAAAATAAAAGGGGAATGAGGCAGGGGGCTTGCCATTCTTGTTGGGGGGCAGGGGGGGCAAGTGAGAACAACAGCGTGGCCAATCTCAAAAAACCAAATTTGTTTCAAATGGAAAACCATTTAAATAGGAGCCAGCTGTGTGCAGCAGCTGCCAAAAAAGCCAACACAGTTCTAGGCTGCATCAGCAGAGGGACGGAATCAAGATCACGTGAAAGGTTGATACTTTATAATGCCACACTTGGAATACTGCATCCAGTTTTGGTTGCCACGATGTAAAAAAGATGTGGAGATTCTGGAAAGAGGGCATAGAAGAGCAACAAAGATGATTAGGGGACTGGAGGATAAAACACATGAAGAACGGATGACGGAACTGGGTATGTCTAGTTAAATGGGAAGAAGGACTAGGGGAGACATGATAGCAGTCTTCCAATATCTCAGGTGCTGTCCCAAAGAAGAGGGAGTCAAGCTATTCTCCAGAGCATCTGAATGCAAGACGAGAAACAATGGATGGAATCTAATTGAGAGAAGCGACATAGAACTAAGGAGAAATTTCCTGGCAGAACAATTAATCAATTATTGCCTCCAGAAGTTGTGAATGCTCCAACACTGGAGGTTTGTAAGAATATGCTGGATATCCATTTGTCTGAAGTGGTGTAGGGTTTCCTGCCTAGGCGGCGGGGGGCAGGGGTTGGACTAGAAGACCTCCAAGGTCCCTCCCAATGCTATTATTCTATTCTAAATACCTGGCAATTTGCACCTTTCCTGGGTAAGTAGATAAGCTGCAAAGAGATTGTATAGAAATTGTGCAGAAGGCTGGTGGAAGAGGGTGTTTTTAAGACCACCACCACCACCATAGAATAGAGGAGCTGGGGCCTATGGAAAAAGAGAACCCTTCCCTCATTCTGAAGTTACGGAAGCTCCATGCAGAAAGAGGAAACGCCTGGTGAATTTAGAGTGGGAGGGTTAGGGGAGACAGTGAAATTACGATGCATTTCCACTTGAGAGCAGATTTGCACCAGGATCCCAGAAAATTCCATACCCCCTCGGTCCTGTTTCAGAGTGTTGCATGACCCTCCCGTTGTGGTTTGGGGGTGGTGGTGGTGGAAAACTTAACCTGCCTTGAAATCCTCCGTACTAGGCTTAAAACCCGGAGCTGATTTTTGACAGCTGTTTCTCGCATCTGGTGCGGTTACGCTAGAATTCCACTTTTTCCCAGTGAATTCAAGAGTGCTGACAATTTTCCCATGATTGATGGCCCCAGCAGGCAGGAAAGTGTAAGAGGAGTAGTAACCATCGTGTTGTATTAAGCATCTGTATGCTATTAAAGGGGACGCGGTGGCTCGGAGGCTTAAGACTCAGCTTATTGATCGAAAAGTTTGGCAGTTCGGCGGTTCAAATCCTGAGCCCTGCGTAACGAAGTGAGCTCCCATTATTTCTCCCAGCTTTCGCCAACCGAGCAGTTCTAAAGCACGTAAAAGTGCAAGTAGAAAAACAGGAACCACCTTTGGTGGGAAGAGAACAGCGTTCCGAGCGCCTTCAGTGTTGAGTCATGCCGGCCACATGACCACGGAGACGTCTTCGGACAGCGTTGGCTCTCCGGCTTTGAAATTGAGATGAGCACCGCCCCCTAGAGTTGGGAACGACTAGCACATATGTGTGAGGGGAACCTTTACCTTTATTAAAAAGGTATTAAAAAGAAGTGCTGTTAATGCAGTTTTGTTAATCAAATCAGTGTTGTTGATTTCTCTTGCATGTTTGGTTTGCTAATATCCTGTCTTTGGAATCCCCCCCCCCCCCGGCTGAATGCCAGGCAAAGGAAGGGCTTGGGACTCGGTGAGAAACTGTTCTGAGCTAGGCTTCCCCAAAAAAGCACAAAGGAGATTTCTGGTCCTGGCAAAACCCCTTTTGTTAAACAAATGCAAATTCCTCTCATTCACATTCAGCCAAGGCCTGGCAAAGAGTCTTTCAAAGGAGTATTTATGACCACCGACCTTATCTATCTTGGAAAGCTGCCATGTAAATATTTTTCCAAATGAGGAGCTGTGCAGGGAAAGGCTGAGCACAGAGTCTCCGAGATTCACGGACAGATCTTCACACTCCTGAATTTATTGAACAGAACGAATGAATGGTTTCCTGCAAAAGCCCACTCCTCTTTGGCTCCTCTTTATTCCCTATGGGAGGGGCCATTCACCGTCCACCTGTGCCTTTACTCCCGAGTTGGCACTTGTTCCTTAAATGTTCCCTTCTCCAGGCAACTCTGTGCATGCGCACAATTGGGAACAGGCTCCAGCTGTTCTTCTGCCCCACTGATCTCTGACTCTGAAGGCAGCTAATCACTGTCGGATGGCCCTGGCCCCCTCTATGCCTCTGACAAAGAGACCTCATCAGACCCTCCCCCAGACTCCAGGACTGGCTGAGGTTCCTCCCCAGCCTCCTCACTCTCAGAGTCTGCCACCAGCTCTGCTGGTGGGCCACAACAGGGACCTTAGAGGTCTTCTAGTCCAGCCCCCTGCTCAAGCAGGAGACCCAGCTCCCTGCCCCTTTGCTACTCTGGCAAAGGTCTTGTTCTCCCAGCTATTCCTGGATCACCTGTACTCCCCCCCCCTCCAAAAAAGAAAGAACTATGTCAAGTTTTAACAGCCACTTGAGGCATGTGCTGGGCCCCCTCGGCTAAAGGCAGTGGGGTGCTTGGCCAACTGACGAGTGTTCTCACCCAGTTTGCACCCTGACTGCATTTCCACTCACGCCAGTAATACTATTATTAAATTTGCAGATGATACAACAGTGGTGGGACTCCTTTCGGGGGGGGGGGGATGAGTCTGCCTATTGAGATGAGGTGGATCGGCTGCTTTCATGGTGTGGACAACATAACGTGGTCCTTAACCCCAATAAGACCAAGGAGCGTTTATAGCGGACTACAGAAGGAATAGATCAGACACCCAGCCCTTGTTTAGCAATGGAGACCGAGTGGGGCAAGTGGACAGTTTTAAGTTTCTGTGTGTTGTCGTAAAAAGAAAACCTGATCCGGGGATACTCACATTGCAGCCCTGGTCAAAAGGGCCCAGCAGAGATGATATGACCTGAGACTTCTCGGGAAACAACAACTGGATGGAAAACTGCTGGTGACCTTCTACTGCTGCACCAGAGAGAGTATTTTAACTTACTGCACATGTGTCTGGTTTGCCAATTGCACAGGGACAGATAGGATGTGCTCCAGAGGGTCAACGTCATTGCCCAGAGGATCATGGGTTGCCCTCTCCCCTCTTTGGAAGAGCTTCAGAGCTCCCGCTGCCTTAAGAAAGTTCAAAACATCCTTAAAGATCCATCTCATCCTGGGCACCCTTTCTTTTTTTGAACTATTACCATCTGGCAGCCGGTACAGGATAATAAAAACCAGAACAAATAGGCTGAAAAACAGCTTCTATCCCAGGCCAGTAAATATGTTGAATTCTACCGTATAGGGCAATATTAATGCAATATCAGGGGTTTTCAATTTCAATTGTATAGAATGCGAAGGATGTGCATTTGTATTTCGTTTTTATAGTTATAATGTACACTGAAGACGGCATTTAATTTCATTTTACGATGTGCAGTGACAATAAAACTAAACTAAACTAATAAAAACACGGACAAATAGGCTGAAAAACAGCTTCTATCCCAGGCCAGTAACTATATTGAATTCTACGGTATAGTGCAATATGAATGCAATATCAGGGGTTTTCAATTCAATTGTGTCGAATGCGAAGGATGTGTGTTTTGTGTTTTATTTTTATAGTTACAATGTACACATTTAATTTTGTACGAGGTGCAATGACAATAAAGTTAACTAACCTGCGATGGGCGTGCTGGTGGGGTCTTGTGGAAGAGCCAAGCACACAGGAACCATCTCTGCATGTAGATTTGACCCCTGGTACCTGCAACGGGGAGCGTGGTCCCCAACATCCGGAGAGCTGCTGGCTTCATCCCCGTGAACGCAGATCCTTCCTCTTAACTCAAGGGAAGGCAGCCTCCTACCGTTTTCTCGGAGGAGGGAAGGCTGTGCGTGTGAAATAAAAACCACCAGAGGTAACGATACCGTTTTACTAAGTTTATAGATCAATCCAAAATGCTACACACGGCAACTATTCTACCACAAGGTCCACACTTTTTTGTGTTTTTTTTATTATCAATGGAGTTACAGTAATATTGTAAGGTTTTGTTTTTTTCCCCCCTCGTTATTATTAAACAAGAAAGATACTCATGTATACAGTTTAAGGGGGGGGAGAGAAATCGTGAATGCTGGGGGATGGGGGCGATGGCTTCACCTCTTATATCTCAGTTTGCGTCAGCTAGCATTAAGGGTCTGGTCGAAGAGGGGGGGGGGAAAAAGAACTCGGAAATAAAAATCGTCTTTATATACAAAAACAGTGCCTCTGAGGGGTTACCGGCTTACGCTCACACACACTGCACACAGTTAAGTTCATCATCTGATTAAACAAAAAAGAAAAAGCTATTTCAGCATAGGATAAATCAGTATAAATAAAAAGGTGCTCAAAAAAAAAAAGGAAAAAAAAACTATTTCATTGTTCAGCTTTTCTGGTGTGAGATTTGGATGCTCCAACTTTCGGCGACTTTTGGACTTCAACTCCCAGAATTCCTCAGCCAAGAAATCCTGGGAGTTGGAAGCCCACAAGCCTTAAAACCTTCCCAAGGATGGAGAATTCTGCTCTAAAGCCTCCAGAAATCTTAAGTAGCGTTATTACCTACTTGTGTAGTTACAAAAACTAGGGAGTGTTAACGGCGAACCTGGCCCTCAACGAGTCAGGGCCCGAAAGTGAGTTTAGCAGCAGCAACAGTGGTCAAAAGAACCCGAAGCATCCTCTGTTTCCCGGGGCTGTTTGTATCTCCTCCCGTCTATTTTCTGTCGGCGGGAAACTCGCCAATGGAGAGAAAAGCAAAATGGAAGCCAACGATTCTAGTGTCGAGAGCCGAGCGGCTGTTTCGCAGTGGATGAACCGGGGTCCCCAATCTGAACCGGCGGCAAAGGGGAGGAGACTTCCACACTTCCTCGACTTCCACTGAAGGGGAGCCCTAGAGCAAGCTCCGAGGATTGGGTTGCAAGCACACAAACACGAGCCGCCCGCCTGCGCGGGTATATAAAACGGACCCTGATATGGTGTTTGTTGAATCTCAGCTTTCGTTCTCCTGGGGGGGGGGGGAGAGAGGAGGAGTTGCCTTAAGAGGCCCCCACCCCGCTGAGTTGCATAGAAGTTATTTCATGACGGAGAACTAAGCGCTGGACAGACAGACAGAGAGAAAGAGACCAGGGGAGGGGGGAATGGGACACACACACACACAGATTCGGGAGTAGGGCATGTGAGTCCCGTTTTCCAAATGTTAAACCATGCAAGCCCCTACTTGGAGGGAGTTGGGAAACCTTTCTTTTCGCTCGCGCTCTTTCGCGAGAAGGGTCGAAACTTTTTTTTTTTGTTAAAAAGAGTGGCGGAGGGCATTGGGTGGGTTGGTGGCGGTTTTGGTTCTCCTTTTGTCCCTCTCGAGTGATGACATCTTTTTAAAAAGTTGTAGCTGTAAGAAGAGAACAAAAAACAAACAAAAAAGCACTCGTTTTGTAAACTCGGTTAAGTTAGAAGAAGGCGGTCAAATCTTCGTACCCAGCACCTGCGGAATGCAGCGGATCGCCGTTCTTCTGGGAAAAGAAAGGGGGGGGGGAAAGCATCTGTCTACAGCTACACTCCCCCTCCCCGGTTAAATAATCAGTAGTTTGAAGAACCCTCATCTTGTTACAAGCCGGCTTCGGTCTCCGGCCTGGGGGGGGGGACCCCGCCGCCGTGCGGTGTGTTTCGGGAGTCCTATATACAATCTGGTCCTCTCGCCTGCAGGCAGCCAGCCAAGACAAGCTCTGGAAGGCAGAAGGTCTCTCAGGGGAGGCCCCGGGAGGACCCCCACCCAAGGTTGCTGTCCAGCTTCTTCAGCACGTCTCTTTGCCTTGGACGCCGGTCACTGTCTTTATAGAGCTCAGCGTTCGGTTGAACCAGGTTTTGCGCGAGGCCTGCACCTCGTTCAGCGCCTGTCCCAGGTCGTGCTCCAGGTCCTGCAAGGGAACGAGAGTGGAGGGCATGAGCGCGGTGAAAAAAAGAAAAAGGAGTGGGGGGGGGGGGGGAGAACCTGACATGCCCTGGTTTGTGAAATGGATCTGCTGATGCATAGGAGATGCTTCCAAATCACCTGTTCAGTAAAAAGGTAAAGGTTTCCCCGCACATGCATGCTAGTTGTTCCCGGCTCTAGGGGCCGGTGCTCATCTCCGTTTCAAAGCTGAACAGCCAGCGCTGTCCGAAGATGTTTCTGTGGTCATGTGGCCGGCATGACTAAATGCCCGTAGGTACACGGAACGCTATTCCCTTCCCACCAAAGGTGGTCCCTATTTTCCTACTTGCATTTTTAACATGCTTTTGAACTGCTAGGTTGGCAGAAGCTGGGACGAGTTACGGGAGCTCACTCCGTTACGCGGCGCTAGGGATTCGAACCGCTGAACTGCTGACCTTTCTGGTCAACAAGCTCAGTGTCTTAGTCACTGAGCTACCTTGTCCCTGTTCAGTAAGGGAATTCATTTAGGTACTATATTTGTCGGACTATAAGGCTCACCGGGCTATAAGACACACCTAAATTAACAGAAGGAAAACAAGAAAAAAAAATAGTTTTTGTCCTCTGTGCTTCGCATTTTCGCCCTCCAGAAGCACTCTGCAGTGCTACGCGTGGCCCATTATAGCCAAAGCAAGCCCGTTTTCAGCAAAAAATGTGCCCGTTTCAGCCTACAGAATACTTCTGGGGGCCTGGAAGGGAGAAAATGCAATGTACAGAGGGCTTGGGAGCCCGGAAATGGGCTCGTTTTTGGCGAAAACGGGCCATGTGGAGCCCTGTAGAGTGCTTCTCGGGGCCTGGGAGGGCAACAACGCTATGCGCGGAGCCAGTGGTGGGATTCAAATAATTTAACAACCGGTTCTCCGCCCTAATGACCATCTGGGTAGGTGGGGCTCGGTGGTCATGTGACTGGGTGGGCATGGCCAACTTAAGGTCACTCAGGTCGATGGGTGCTTCGCCTTAGCTGTTACATCGGTTCTCTGAACTACTTATAAAGTTACCAACCGGTTTTCCCGAATAGGGGCGAACTGGCTGAATCCCACCACTGTGCGGAGTGTTCAGGAAGCCCAAAACACCTGTATTCAGTCTATAAGACACCTACATTTTCACCCACTATAACCGGGGGGGGGGAGGGGAGCTGTGTCTTATATTCTGAAAAATATGGTAATTTTCATGCCACCCACCTTATAGGTGGTTTGAGGTTCATTTTATTTATATGCTGCCCTATTCCCAGCGGGACTCAGGGCAGCGCACAAACCCAAGGAGGGGGAAGGGAAACACAAGAACTACAACAAAAAGTACAGGGAATTTAAAACAACCAATAGCCACACGATTCGAGAGGGGAAGGGAACTCATCGACGCCAGGCCTGCTGACATAGCCAGGTTTTAACGGCTTTTCGGAAGGCCTGGAGAGAGGTGAGGGTCCGAATCTCTGCAGGGAGCTCGTTCCAAAGGGCCGGAGCCGCCACAGAGAAGGCCCTCCCCCGGGTAGTGGCCAGATGACGTTGGCTAGTAGGCGGAACCCGGAGGAGGCTTAATCTGTGTGATCTAATGGGTCTTTGGGAGGTAATTGGCTTAATAGCCTCAAATCTTTAGGAGGTGAGACCGCTGGGTAATTTGAAAGTGGTCGGGAGGGTAAGGGATTCGGAACCGCTTCTGGGTTTTGGAGTGTAAAAATGGAATTGCAGGCACCCAGGGGAATTTGCTACATCAGCTGCGGTGGCCTAAAGGTGGAGCTGTTGCCTCACAAACAGGTGATTGTGGGTTCGATCCTAGGTAGAGGCAGATCTCCTGCTTGGGCAGGGGGTTGGACTAGATGACCTGCAAGGTCCCTTCCAACTCTGCTAATCTGTTATTAATTCAGCCTGCGGGCACCCAGGAAGCCCGCTCTCCCCAAGATGGCGGGGGGAGGGGGGAAGACTTCAAACCTAAGTGTCCCATTCTGAGAAACTCCGAGCCTTCATTCTCAAAACTCCAACTAAGGAATTATGTCGGAAAAGAGCTGTGGCCCTCGCCTGTCTACAGTTCACACAGAGGGCGGGGGTCAGGGGGGGGGGGAGAAGTTCTGGCTGAGGGTTAGCCCTCCTCACCTGGATTTGCATTCAGCCTCCACCAGTTGCAACTTGGTCTGGGCCAGTTCCAGCTCCATTTCTCGCAACTGGTTCTTCAGCACCTCCTTCTCCTCGTCGGTGTCTTCGTCGGAACCCTCCCTGGCCACACTGGCCACCTTCAAGCGGCCTTCTTTGTTGAAAAACTCCCGGCAGTGTTCGCAATCGTCGACTTTTGCTACGGCCAAAGAACGGCGGATGTTGAGGGGGGAGAGGCTCCTTTTCTCTCTCCTCTCTTCTCTGCTCTCTCATGCTCTCTCTCATCTCTCCCTTTCTCTCATTCCGTCTCTCCCACCCCTCCCTCTCTCTTCCCTCTCTTTTTTCTTTCTTTCTCTCTCCTGCTCTCTCTCATTCTCTCTTCTCTCCATCTCTCTTCTCTCTCCCCTCTCATTCTGTCTCTTCCACCCTTCCTCTCTCTCTTCCCTCTCTCTCTTTTTTCTCTATCCTCTCATTCTCTATTATCTCTCCTCTTTCTCTTCTTTCTCCTTTTTGCTCACTCCTCTCTCCTTTCCCTTCTCTTTCTCTCCCACCTCTCTCCTTTCTCTCTCATTCTCTCTTCTCTCCCATCTCACCTCTTCTCTCTCCCCTTTCTCTCATTCTGTCTCTCCACCCCCTCTCTCTTTCTCTCTCTATTCTCTCCCCTCTTCTCTCTTTCTTCTCTCCCCCTCTCATTCTCTCTATTGTCTCACCTTTCTTCTCTCCTCTCTCGCTCTTCTCTATCCTTTCCCCTCTCTCATTCTCTCTCCTCTCCCCCCCGTTTCTCTCTCTCATTCTCTCTCTTCTCTCCCATCTCTCCTGTCTCCCCTCTGATTCTCTCTCTCCCCTCTTCTCTCCTTTCTTCTCTCTCTCCCCTCTTCTCTCCATTCCATCTCACTTCCCTCTCCTCTCTCTCTCTTCTCTCGTCTGCCCTCTAATTCTCCCCCCCTCTCTCTTCTCTCCCCTCTCTCTCATTCTCTCTCTCTCCCTTTAGCGAAGCAGAGACCAAGGGGGCCTTCCAGACAAACAGGATGTGTGGAAAGACTTCAGGAGATGTTCTGGAATCTGCCCCTGAGTCAGGGAATCGGGAAGGCTGGCTGCCCACCAGCTGATGCTAAGCTCAACCCGTTCCCTCTCATCCACCCACCCACCCCCCGTTCTTCTGTGCCTCTACTTACCTGGATTTTCTCAATTTCCGCTTTATTGGCTATCTGCTGCTTCTCCAGCCTCTCGCTCAATTGGGAACAAATCTGCAAGGCAAACTGGAGCAATCAGCAGAGCCTCACAGGCCCAGGTAGGGCCTCTCATTCCCATGTTGCCACTTTTCCTGGCTGGATTTTGCCACCAAAATCTCTCTTGGTTTCTAAGCTCTTGTGGCCCAAGGGCCTGTCCCTATGTCAAGCAGCAGAGAATTTACAACTGCACTCTGCCATTTCTTCAGCTGGCCCAAACCTCCTGAATCTGTCTTAAATACGTCTTAAAATCTGAGAAACACAGATAACTGGTTTCTCTTCCTAACAGAAGGTGGTGGTGGTGGTGGTGGTGGTGGTACTACTACTACTACTACTACTACTACTACTACTACTACTACTTATTATTATTATTATTATTATTATTATTATTATTATTATTATTATTTGCAACAACAAAATTGTATCACAGCGGCCAGTTGTTTCGCCGGATTTGGCATTGGTTACTAGTCGGGCCCCACCAAGGGGCCTAGGACGTCGTAACGTATTTTCGTAATATGTGTGCAGATCCAAGCAGTGCGGCTTTTGCATTTGATTGATTGTGATTTTGTCAATTTTTAACTGTTTTAAATGTAATTCCTAGTGCTTTTGGAATAGCATCAGTGTGCCGATTACCACTGGAATTACCACTGCTGGTTTGTGCCATAGTCGCTGAATTTGATTTTTAAGTCCTGGTATTTTGCAATTTTTCACATTCCTTCTCATCAACCCTGCTATCACCTGGTATTGCGATGTCTATGATTGTAACCTTATTTTTCTCAACCAGTGTGATGTCTGGTGTATTATGCGCCAGTATTTTGTCTGTTTGTATGCGGAAAATCCCACAACATCTTGACCATCTGATTTTCGGTGACTTTTTTCAGGCTGATGTTCCCACCAGTTTGTTGCTGTTTTAATATTATAGTTTTTGCGCAAATTCCAATGGATCATTTGTGCTACTGAATTGTGCCGCAATTTGCATTTGACTGGTGGTGATTTTGTCAATTTTTAACTGTTTTAAATGTAATTCCAGTGCTTTTGGAATAGCACCCAGTGTGCCGATTACCACTGGAATTATCACTGTGGTAATCGGCACACTGGGTGCTATTCCAAAAGCATTATTATTATTATATTATTATTACAATGTATCACAGCGGCCAGTTGTTTCGCCCGGATTTGGCATTGGTTACTAGTCGGGCCCCACCCAGGGGCCTAGGACCTCGTAACGTATTTTCGTAATATGCGTGCAGATCCAAGCAGTGCAGCTTTTGCATTTGACTGATGGTGATTTTGTCAATTTTTAACTGTTTTAAATGTAATTCAGTGCTGCTGCTATTATTATTATATTATTATTATTATTATTATTATTATTATTATTATTCCCGTGTTTCCCTGGAAATAAGACCAGGTTGTATATTAATTTTTGCCCCAAAAGATGCATTACCATTTATTTTCCAGTTACCGTATTTTTCAGAGTATAAGACACACCAAGATTTTGAAGAGGTAATTAATAAAAAAACAGTTGTTGCACTCTGCAGGCTTCCCAAACCCACTGCCCACCTCATTTTTTGTGAAAAATGGGGCATGCACAGAGTGTTGAGGAAGCCTGCAAAGTGCTCCTGGGGCTTTGCCTCCCCATACCGAGCAAAAATGGCCCATTTTTCACGAACATGGGCCCATTTTGTTGCATAAAACAGGCCATGCATAGCCTTTAGGAGCCTTGTAGAGTGCTCCTAGGGGCTGCGGGAAAAACGAGCCAAAAAAAGACCTGTTTTTTGCTCGTTTTTGCCCTTCCCAGCCCCCAAGAGCACTTTGCAGGCCTCCCAAATCCTCTATATGTCCATTTTTGCAAAGGGGCCAAAAATGCTGTATTCAGTGTATAAGATGCACCCAGATTATTTTCAAGTTACCATATTTTTTGGAGTATAAGATGCACCAAGATTTTCACTCTCTTTTTTGGGGGGGGAAGTGTGTCTTATACGCTGAAAAATACGGTAGGTCTTATTTTCTGTGAAATACGGTACTAAATGCATCCGTCTGGCTGACAATCTTAACTGGGGCTTATTTGGGGGTTAAAGCTTATATTATGAGAATCCTGAAAAAAGCATGCTAGCCTTTATTTTCTGGTTGAGACTTATTTTTGGGGAAACAGGGTATTAATATTATTGATTATTGATCAGCGACTTCCATCCCCTGGAGGCTTTTAAGAAGATATTGGACAGCCGTTTTGTCTGTAATGGGATAGGATCTCCTGCCTGAGCACAGAGGGTTGGACTAGAAGACCTCCAAGGTCCCTTCCAACTTCGTTATTTTGAGGGCAACCTCCTTGTGCTTCCCCTTTCGAGATGAAGCAACAACTCCCCAATGTGGCCATCCTTTCGGTTTTGTGTTAAAAAGAAGGCAAGATGGTGAAGCTTTTTCTGGCCCAAGAGAGCCGGATCCCAGGGTTGCTTCGACGCAGCTCCCTCCTGCATACCTGCTTGTAGTCCCCAATGATGGAGCTGTTCTTCTTGATCTCTGACTCAGCCTTGTCCAGTTCCCTCCGGCACATTTCTTTCAGCTGCAAGATGACAGAAAGGCCGGTCGTTCATTCATCCCTCCGCCAGGGTCTCTGAGCTCACCACCCCTTTCCTCTCGCTAACCCCCCAAAAACCCGTTTGTTGTGGCCCGCCACGGAGCTGGTGGTAGACTCAGACAGTGAGGAGGTTGGGGAGGAACCTGGGCCAGTCCTGGAGGCTGGGGAAGGTTCTGAGGAGGGCTCTGTGTTGGAGGCAGAGAGGGGGCCAGGACCGTCTGACAGTTATCAGCTGCCTTCGGAGTCAGACATCAGTGAGGCCAGAAGAACAGCTGGAGCCTGTTCCAGTATGCGCAGAGCTGCCAGACGAAGGGAACAGCTAAGAACAGGGTCGATTTGGGAGTAAAGCCACAGGTGGAGGGTGAATGCTAACCCTGATTTGGATGACTGAGGATCTCCATAGATGTCACATGCTGAACTGCAGGAAGAAGGGCCTCTAAAACCAGAACTGGCTCTATTCCCTCCTGCCTCCCGGCTCCCTCCCCCTCCAGCCCCGATCCTGTCCCAACCTGCGCCGATTCCTCCTCCAGCCTTCTTTTTTCATCCTCGGCATCGATCAGCTTCGCTTGTCATCAAGAGTCCTTGTTCAGCGCATCAGCTTTTTCTTCCGCCTGGAAAGAGAAATGCAATGGCCAAAGGACGGGATGAGAATTAACCGTTGGAAGCGAGAGGGAAACTTTGCTTGGCTTTTAAGCAGACATTCCACCCACAAGTGAGCGAGAGAGGAGGAGACTGGGAAGGGGAACTTTTAAGAATCAAGCTTGAGGTTGGCTCCCTGGCCAAGATTTTAAGAGAATCAAGAGTAGCGATAGGAGCGATGCGGTGGCCTAGAGGGGGAGCATCCGCTTCACCATCAGGAGGCTGTGGAGTTTTGATCCTAAGGAGAGGCAGATATTTCTCTCTCCAGACACACTGAGAAATATCTGCTGGAACAAAACTCCGCACTTGGCAACGGGAAGGGCATCTGGCCATTCAAAACACACGGCTAGCTCCAAGTCAGTTGCCCGATCCACTTCGCAATGGTCTTATGGCAGGGATAGCTAACCTTTTTTGCCATCGCGTGCCAAAAGTGGGGGGAGACGGGGGCCTTTCTTGGAGCCTGGGGAGGGCAGAAACAGCCCTTCCCCCCACCCCAGAGGCAGAAAACAGCCCATTTGCCGACTTCTGGTTTTGACCGGAAGGCTTAGGTTTTCACTCTCCCCAGGACCAGGAAATCCTGCTTTCTAGCTAATATAAATCGTGCGTCACACAGCTGATTGTCGGAAAAAAACGGCAGCATTTTTTTTTTTACTACCAGTTTGGGCAAACGGGTAGCATTCCACCCCTGGTTTAAGCAATAAAAGGGCAGTTTGAACTCCCAGCTGTTTGTGTTATCTCTTTGCCATGCCCTGGGTCATTGCACACCAGCACGTATGTGTGCAAGTCTCAGAGGCATCCCGAGACGTACCTTGGGTAAGGCAGGAGGAGGAAGAGGAGAAGGAGAAAGAGAATAGGAAGGAAGTGGAGAATGGAACAACAGAATAAAAGGGAAATAAATGACTGGAGAAGCACTTGAGCCAGAAGGTGCCCAGGAGAATTTCACTTCTCTAACCAGCAGAGCCCAAGTTGCGCTAAAAATGCTGACCATGCAGGAGGGGGGCGGGGGAGGAGAGTCTTACGTTGTCCAAGTCCTTCCGCAGGCGATCTTGCTGGTCACCAGCTCGTGAGCCAGATCGTCATTCTCCTGCTCCAGCCTCATGTTGGCTTCCTGCAAACGCCGGTTTTCTCTCTGCAAAGATGCCAAAAAGGGGGCAGGGGTGAACCGCGACCCGGTGACACCCGCATTCTTTTTTTTTTTAATAGAATTTATTTTTATTTTCAAAACAAACACAACGCATAAAATCTTCCTTCTTTACATACTGTAGGAAGTGTATCAGTTGGTTTTCGTGCATCTCTTCCACAGTCATCAAGCATAATTCATATTAACTCAAGTATTTTAACTCAAATATTTATAATGTTACCCTTATACCTCCATTTTTATTTGACTATAGTTGTTTAAACATCTTTCATCATAAAATATACCAAGATTTAATACATAACCACATACTGGCCTTTCATTTAATATTTCTAAAATCCTCCAATAACACTGAATCCTTATGTCCTGTTCTAGCTAAACATCCATAATATTTAATAACAAACTTTTCTAATCCTCCTTTCCAAATCACTGTTGGCAATTTTCATCTAGTTTCCTTATATTGTACTCATACATATATATAGGTTGTCATCATTATCCCTCCTTTATTGACTATATCCTGTATCATAACATTTTCGCCCTAATAATCAAAACTTAACTGTATCTAACAATTCTTTTTTTATTAACCTTGTATATAATCCAAAAGGATTTCTAATCTTCCTTTCTTGAATATCATTCAATATTCATATCCAATCATTACTTATTATAACACTACACATTGTATACATTATTATCATTATCAATTGTTTATTTAATTGTATCTATTATCACTAAATTTCACTAAGTTTAACTAGTTTTAAGATATTCTTCCATCTATCAACCTGTATCTTTCCAATAACAAGACAATCTTATATCTTCTGCCATAGTATTTTAACTCAGATATTTATATATGTTACCCTTATACCTCCATTTTCCCCGTTTCAATGACAGCCGAAGCAGCAGCAAAGCAGAGGCTGACACTATCATTGTTTAAACATCCTTCATCATAAAATATATCAAGATTTAATACATAACCACATAATGGCATTGGATTTAATATTTCTAAAATCCTCCAATAACACTGATAATGCAATGCACGACCGCCCCCCAATGTGCATGTGCGCACTACAGGCGCTCCCCCCCCCCCATTTTTTGCATGGTTTTTTTGCCCTTCCCAGGCTCCAGAGGCTTTATAGGAGCCTGTGGAGGGCAACAAAAATAACCTCCCCGCCCTCCAGGAAGCCCTCCAGAGGCTCAGGGACCTTCAGGAGGCTTCCCTGAAGCCTCCGGAGCTGTCAAAACGGCCCTCCGAGCAAACTGGAAGTCAGTTCCCGAACTTTCAGTTTGCCCCGTAGGGCGAATTTGTTGCACTCCGGAGGCTTCAGGGAAGCTCATGAAGCCTCCAGGGGGTCGGGGGGAGGCTCTATTCGCCCTCCCCAGGCTCCTATAAAGCCTCTGAAGCCTGGGGAGGGTGAAAAAATGGCTTTAAAAAAGGGGTGAATTCATGCTCGCGCTGGCCAGGTTCACCATCACTGCGCTAGTCCTTCAGGGGTTGGTCTGTCCCTGCTTTCATGACAAAGCAGCTGAAAACAGCCTTGGCAGCTCAGGTGGGTGTGTGAAGGGAGACCAAATGTGCTAAAATGGCTCTGGGTGCTTCAGGGTTTAGAGGCCAATCTAAGCAAGGGTGGGATTCAAATATTTTTTTAGCAAACCTCTGGTTCTCTGCCTGGTTGCTGGATGGGCGTGGCCACAGTGGGCAAGGCCTACTTGGCCTCCTGTTTCCGGGAGGGCAAAAACGGCTTCCAGGTGCTGGATACGGGCTCATATACAAGACTCCTGGAACTTCCGGGAGGCCTGGTTTTTGCTCTCTTAGAGCACTTACCTGGCATCCAAAACAGGCCATATGGAGACTCCAGGGAGGGGAGGGGCAGCTAGTCCTTGCAACTACCAATTCAGCGAGCCAGATGTAAAATTAACATCTGGTATGTCTGAACCGGCTGAATCCCACCCCTGCACCTAAGTGAGACGCAACACATGTTTGCAAAGAAGGAAGAGAAGAAAGAAAGAAAGAAAAGCAAGATCAGAAAGAGAAGAGAAGAGATAACCAGGAAGGATGATTCAAGGTCAGAATCTTGACTTTTTTTGTTGTCAAGAAATTGGTTTATTTTGCGTGGTGGGGATGGGGGGATGAAACTCGGTCTGGGTCCGGTTTTCTGTCTTTATGCTACCCCTCGTCTAGTCTACACACAAGGGGTGTGTGTGAATCAGGAGAGAGCCTCACCTCGAACCTTTCGATGGGATCTTCCTGCTGAGCCTGCTGCTCCCGCATCGTTTGATATTCTCGCTCGTATTTCTTCAACTTCTTTTGGCTAATCTTAAAAAAAAAAAATACATATTAGAGCTCCGTCAACAGAATAAGGAGTAGAGTAGAATATAGAGTAGCGTAGAATACAAATATATAGAATTACAGAAGAGAAGAGAATAACAAAAGAGAAAAGAAGATAAATTGGAATAGAAGAGAAGAAAGGAGGAAAAGAATCAGAATAGGAATAGAATAGAGAGAATAGAATAGAATGGAGTGGAATGGTGTAGAATAGAATATAGAATAAATAGAATATAGAGTAAAGTGGAGTAGCGTAGAATAAGAATGTAATAGAATTACAGAAGAGAATAACAAAAGAGAAAAGAAGATAAATTGGAATAGAAGAGAAGAAAAGGAGAAAGAAATCAGAATAGGAATAGAATAGAGAGAATAGAATAGAATGGAGTGGAATGGTGTAGAATAGAATATAGAATAAAATAGAATATAGAGTAAAGTGGAGTAGCGTAGAATAAGAATGTAATAGAATTACAGAAGAGAATAACAAAAGAGAAAGAAGATAAATTGGATAGAAGAGAAGAAAGGAGAAAAGAAATCAGAATAGAATAGAAAGAATTGAATAGAAGAATAGAAAGAATAGAACAGAATATAGAATAAACATAGAGTAGAGTAGAATAAGAATATAATGGAATTACAGAAGATAATAATAAAAGAGAAAAGAAGATAAATTGGAATAGAAGAGAAGAAAGGGGACGACAGGAGGAGG